>NC_057801.1:45542760-45546646 GCF_018294505.1 Triticum aestivum | reverse complement strand
CTACGGGCCGCGCGGGCCGGCGGCGGCGGAGCGGGCGCTGGGACACGTGGCGGCGTCTGATTCGCGGAGGGGCAGCGGCTGGACGTGTCTGGTCCGGTCCGGACATGTCCGGCGCGGCGCGGAGGAGAAAATTAGGGTTTCGCGTGGATTTGATCCGCGAAAACGGAATGGGAGGGCCTTTATATAGGTAGAGGGAGCTAGGAGAGTCCAAATGAGGAGCGGTTTTCGCCCACACGATCGTGATCGAACGACCGAGAGCATGGAGGGGAGTTAGATGGGTTTTGGGCCAGTTTGGAAGGGGTGTTGGGCTGCAAGGAGAGAGAGGCTTTACGGTTACCCAGTTAACCGTTGGAGTACCAAACGAACTCCAAATGGCACGAAACTTGACAGGCGGTCTACCGGTGCTATACCAAGGCCACTTGGCAAGCCTCGGTCCATTCCGAGAACATTTAATACCCACTCACAACAAGAGACGAAAGGGGAACGCCGGAGGACATAGGAGCGCCGGATTGCAAAACGGACAACGGGTAAAATGCTCGAATGCATGAAACGAACACGTATGAAATGCAATGCTCATGATGACATGACAAAATGCAACGCAAGAAAATGACATGGCAACAACGACGAATACCTGGCAGACACCTGGCGCATCGGATCCGGGGCGTTACAACACTCCTCCACTAACAAGAGATCTTGTCCCGAGATCTTAGGACCGAGACGGAAGGGAAAAAGGGATGAGGTGAAACAACAATTCAAGAGAAGAAGCAAAGAATCGAGAGCACTCGAGAAGAAGGGAAGAACAACGAGAATGGCGAGAATCGAAAGCTCACGGAATCAGATAGACTATGAAAGCACTCCGGTTAGAACGAGATAAGAAACGAATAAGACTAAAAAGATTTAGGTAGCACTCCGGCTGAACATGGAAGGAATAGAACACGAGCTAGAGAGGATGGAAAGATACTTGAAGAACTCTTGAGGAATGAATTAAATCATGAAGAACCACCATGAAGAACTCCGGTAACAAAAGGATGACGAGATAGAATGAAGGAAGATAGAATAAGATGAGGCTTGCGATGATTTAGATGGGGGATCCGATGAAATGGCCGAGGAAAATTGAACTCCGGAAAAGAAAAGAAGAAAACACTTGGAACTAGAATTTATTCACCAAGAACAAACTCTGAAGGAAATGATTACTCACTTGGATGAAATAAGAATAAGATTTATTGTATGCTTATCCGTCATCAGATTAAATTGATGACAAGCAATGGATTTTTCATACTACTTATTCTTCTTGAAAAGGATTGAGAAGTGATATATCGCAAACTTGAGAAAGTCTTCATGAACCGCCGGTAGGATTGAAAGAAGGAATGGATTGATACGATAAGAAAGGAAAAGAATCTGAATGAACCACCGTAAGAATTCGAAAATGACTGATGAAAGAGAAAAAATCACCAGGAAGAATTAGAAGAACAAATATGCTCGAGGGGATTTAGATGCAAAAGAATAAAGAGATCATGAGCTGATTGAAGAACACTTGAACGAAGCACTGGGAAGAATTAGAGAACGAAAACTGGAATGATGGCCACCGGTGAAAAGAAACGGGAAAAACAACTCCTGCAATACTCCGGATGGGTAAGAAAAGAATATCTGACAAATGGAATAATTCGAGGGGATAATATGAAGCTAGAATCACGAATCTTCGAGCGAACAGACAAGATTGAAAAACTCTTCTTCGATCTTCAAGTGACGACGAGAAACAACACCAAAATTGTTGAGATACTCAGGGAGAAAGAAAAACGAAAAGGTTGAGCCAACAATGAAATGAATTGAAATCGATCTTGGAAAAGCATGTGACTGATGGAATCCATTCTTACGTCACACTTTGAAAAAAAATTAGCAAGACTTCGGGGGAATTAGAAGAGTCAGGTAAGATCCTAGAAAAGACCCGTGGGTTAGGGCCCACTGAAGAGAAAACACCGTTGAAAAGGACGTTGAGCAGATAAATGATGCACCGTAACAATTGAAATATTTGAATGAGGTGACAACCTCGAATTAATTAGAACACAGACGAATCTCCTGAGATGTCTTGAATACTCCGGAAGGATAACTGGCGAGAGGCGAACGAGCAAGGAGAACACTTGAGTCGAGGAAAAGAATAAGATCAACCCGAAAAACATGAATTGAATCCACCGGAAAGAATAAGAGATGAAGAATGTCCACCGAGACGAGAATTCACCGGTTGAAACAATTTACGAAAGACTGAAGAGGCTCCGCACAAATGAGATAGATGGTCGAGAGAGTCATACTGCGGAAAAGAAAAGGGTGGGAGGGCGGGAAAACAAAGGCAACTCGGAAGGGGAAACAGATGAATATCTTGAAGAGAAAACACCGGTTGAAATCATTGAGGAGAGAGAGCAAAACTTCGCACGAGTAGGATGGATACTCGATAACAGACTCCGGTTCCAAGAAGAAAAAGGGAGGGCGGGTGGGAAAAGAAAACAACTGAGGACAGAGAAACAACTTCGTTCAGAGCAAACTGAGGATTAAACTTGCAACGATGAAGAGGGTCGAGTCAACTTGACGAGAAATGCACCGGATGAAAAGAGCTGAGGAACAACGATCGGAAAACCAACCGCGTGATCCTAAAGAAAAATTTGAAGGGGAAGAGGAGTAATTCAAAACACCTACATCAAGATTCCTCACCAGAGCGACGAAGGGGCTGAGGAGTAAAAAGAATTCCTACTCTCCGATATAACTAGACTCCGAAAACAGTTTATTCTAGACTCAACATCGGCCAAACTACACGATCAATCAAGGGGGCTCCTAAGGTCGGTCGAGGCTCTGATTACCAACTTCTCACGCCCAATATGCGACCCTATCCAAAAGGAACTCGAAGGTCCCACCAAGGATAGACCCGCATATTGAAACGGTTTTGCAAGGTGGATATCATTACATCAACATTACATAATAGATGGGGATACATACAAGAGGCATACAATGCCACATGAATACAACATCACAATACATAAGAACATCATCCGACTACGGATGAATCACAAACAGAAACTCAAACGACATCCACCCTGCTAACCCAGGCTGCCGACCTGGAACCTATCCCCTGATCGAAGAAGAAGCAGAAGAAGAACTCCAATACAAGCAAACATCGCTCTCGCGTCAAGATCATCGCATAAACATGTACCTGCAACTGTTGTTGTAGTAATCTGTGAGCCACGAGGACTCAGCAATCCCATTACCATGGGTATCAAGACTAGAAAAGCTTAAAGGAAAGGAAGGGGTAAAGTGGTGAGGCTGCAGCAGCGACTAAGCATATATGGTGGCTAACATACGCAAATAAGAGCGAGAAGAGAGCAAAAGGAACGGTCGTCAACTAGCAATGATCAAGAAGTGATCCTGAACTGCTACTTACGTCAAACATAACCCAGAAACCGTGTTCACTTCCCGGACTCCGCCGAGAAGAGACCATCACGGCTACACACGCGGTTGATGCATTTTAATTCGGATCTGGTGTCAAGTTATCTACAACCGGACATTAACAAATTCCCATCTGCCTATAACCGCAGGCACGGCTTTCGAAAGATTATACCCTGTAAGGGTGTCCCAACTTAGCCCATGATAAGCTCTCGCGATAAACGAAGGAATAGACCTTCTCCGAGGAAGACCCGATCAGACTCAGAATCCCGGTTTACAAGACATTTCGATAATGGTAAAACAAGACCAGCAAAACCGCCCGATGCGCCGACAATCCCGATAGGAGCTGCACATATCTCGTTCTCAGGGCAACACCGGATGAGACAGGCTACGAGTAAAACCAGACCTCGAGTTGCCCCGAGGGGGCCCTGCAGGCGGCTCGGTTCGGACCAACTCT
>NC_057801.1:45539594-45542505 GCF_018294505.1 Triticum aestivum | reverse complement strand
GGTTGGCCGACCCAAGGGAAAGGGTAGGTGGTGGTGAGGCAAATGGTAAAACCAAGGTTGGGCCTTGCTAGAGGAGTTTTATTCAAAGCGAACTGTCAAGGGGGTCCCATAAATCACCCGACCGCGTAAGGAACGCAAAATCCGGGAACATAACACTGGTATGATGGAAACTAGGGCGGCAAGAGTGGAACAATACACTAGGCAAAAGTCCGAGTCTTCCACCCTTTACCAAGTATATAGATGCATTAATAATATAAGAGATATTGTGATATCCCAACAAAATCCTGTCCACCATGGAGAAATCTTCAACTTCACCTGCAACTAGCAACGCTATAAGAGGGGCTGAGCAAAAGCGGTAATATAGCCAAACAATGGTTTGCATAGGAAAGGTGTCAAAGGTTAGAGGTTCATGGCAATATGGGATGGCTTGATAAACAGGTAATAGGTAGCGCAGCATAGCGATAGAACGAAGCAACTAGCATAGCAAAGATAGTAGTGAGATCCAGGGTAGCGGTCATCTTGCCTGAGATCCCGCTAGGAAGAAGAACGAGTCCATGAAGAATACGAACGGATGAAGCCGAACCAAGCGTAGACGAAACGAATCCTCACGATCGCAACGAAATAGGAACTATCGAAAGAAGCACATAACACGGTAAACACACCACACATAAACAAGGCATGATGCATAACAAGCATGATGCATGGCAAAGCTACATGAAGCTACTCATGGCAACAGATGATGCAAAAAAGAGCAACACATCAAGGCAAGTTTAAATGAGGCCGGGAACAACATATAACAATTCCGGTAAGTCCTCCTATGCATATTTCGAAATTGGTCCAGATCTGAATAAACCTTATGTTCAAGTTGTTAAATAGCAAGTTAAGATGCACAAAGATGATCTACACGAGATTCTAGTCAAGTTACATATAAAGTTTATTTAATTCGGAGCTACGGACTAGAAGATATGAGCAAAACAAGTTAAACACGGCATTGATGCAAATTGCACCCAAACATCAAGCAAACACCTGAAAACAAGGATGCAACATGATAATATGAAGCTACATGCAATTCTAAGCAAGTTTCATATAGAGCACACTCAAAATGGAGCAACGGTTCAACACACACACATGAAACAAGTTTAAAGGACAAGCTGTCCAAAACAGCAACTAGGCATATTGCAAGCACCAAAACAACATGCTACAGCACCCCAACATGAAAACAAAAGACATAGGCATGATATACAGGTAAAGCACAACAAAACATGAACACTGAGCTATCTCTGGAAATCACTAGAACATGCTCAAACACACATGGTAAGATTGCAATTAATAACAATTTCAGACTTTGCAGAAAATAACATCACGATGCAATGTTCAGAGCTAACAAACAATATGTTACAGGAACTTATCATGGCAAGCAAAGGGATGGCATGAATCTACTAATTGCATAGATCAAAAGTCTCTTACTGACCATGAGCCAAAAAGGATCAGAAAATATGATGGCACCCACATAAACATAGCAAGTTATTATACAGATTCAAACATGGCAGAAACATAATTATGAAGGCATGTAGATGAGCTTGTGCAACTCACTACAGAGCAATACATGGCATGGCAAGGCAACCAACTGTAAGAAGGCATGTTTGTTAAGCTAAGCATGGCAAGATCAAGGTCATAGGGTGCATGGAACACTAGCAAAACACATGGGAACAAGTGAACTTAATGTTAACAGGCTGACAGCAACATTATGAAGCAACTTTGGAGCAAGTTATGAACAAGCTGCAGAAAGCTATAAATACAACCAGGGGCATGGATCGATAGAGGATGACATGTAGATCAAAACATGTTTATAGAACATCTCCAGATTATGCATAGAATGATTAGTAGCAACATGTTTGTATAGCATCACGAAATAACAGATTCAGCCTAGCAAAACAGCAACATCATGTCCACTACTTAACGAGCTCGATTCACTCAGCACAAGCCATTGCATGACAAGATAAGAATAGCATCATCAAGAAGACATGTTTGTGTAACCAACCAAGGCAAGAACAAGTCCATAGCATGCAAGGATCAACTATAGTAACCTTGGCCAAATTGAATAACATGTAAACAATCTGCCAGGAAACATTTTGAAGCAAAAGTAGAGCATGAAAATGACATGCTAGACTACTCCATAATTGCAACAAAGGGCATGAATGGATAGACAATAACCACATGTTCAAAACACCCTTACTGAAGTATCTCAAAATATGCATGGATCTCTCTGTAGCATCAAGTTTACATGGCATGAAAATAACAGCAGAACAGGGACTAAAACAGCAACATCACGATGCCTAGTTTGCATGCTTGTGCTAGTCACCACATTGATCACAAAAACACATGGTAAGCACCTCTGTAAAGAAGACATAGCATAGTTCAAAACACATGTAGACATCCACCTCATAGGATGCACACATCAATCATGGCAAAAATGACAAAAGAGCTCGTTCTGATATCAGACAGCAGAAAACATCATGAAGCACTCTTACAATGATAATTCAGGCATCAAGTTGACCTCAAATGAATATGACGCAATGGAATGAAATGATGTGCACATTGAGACGAACAATTTGACATATTACACGCACGAAACGGTGCTACGGATGCAGAGATACGATGCAACGAACATGGCATGAAAATTACACAGATTCGGGGACTTAGTGGATTTCTTACCCTCCAAAAACGGGACGAGGAGGATCCGGGACGAGGGGATCCAGGACGGGGGCGCCGTTTGGTTGGACTCCCGGTGGATCTCATCCACCCGGAGTGGATCTTGACCAGAGGAACTCCGGCGAGCTCGCGAGAGCTCCGGCGAGGCGCGCGACGGGGTGGCCGGCGACGGCGGCGGAGGCGGCCGGAGGCGGCGGGG
>NC_057801.1:45530391-45539143 GCF_018294505.1 Triticum aestivum | reverse complement strand
GACGAGGCTGCGGCGGCGGCGGCGCTGGATTTGAGCGGGGCGGCGGATCTGGGCCCGGGCGGGCCTGCTGCGGGCCGCGCGGGCCGGCGGCGGTGGAGGCGGCGCTGGGACACATGGCGTCGTCTGATTCACGGAGGGGCGGCGGCGGGACGTGTCCGGTCCGGTCCATACATGTCCGGCGCGACGCGGAGGAGAAAATTAGGGTTTCGGGGGGATTTGATCCGCGAAAACGGAAGGGGAGGGCCTTTATATAGGTAGAAGGAGCTAGGAGAGTCCAAATGAGGAGCGGTTATCGCCCACACGATCGTGATCGAACGACCGAGAGCATGGAGGGGAGTTAGATGGGTTTTGGGCCAGTTTGGAAGGGGTGTTGGGCTGCAAGGAGAGAGAGGCTTTACGGTTACCCGGTTAACCGTTGGAGTACCAAACGAACTCCAAATGGCACGAAACTTGACAGGCGGTCTACCGGTGCTATACCAAGGCCACTTGGCAAGCCTCGGTCCATTCCTAGAACGTTTAATACCCACTCACAACAAGAGATGAAAGGGGAACACTGGAGGACATAGGAGCACCGGATTACAAAACGGACAACGGGGAAAATGCTCGGATGCATGAAACGAATACGTATGCAATGCAATGCTCATGTTGACATGACAAAATGCAACGCAAGCAAATGACATGGCAACAACGACGAATAACTGGCAGACACCTGGCGCATTGGATCCGGGGCGTTACATGGTCGTCCCCGGCAAGGATGTTGCCAGAGATCTTGTGGGTTTCTAGGCAAGGATCTTGCCAAGGATCGTCATCTTCTATTCCTTGTCTTCACAAAGATCTGCATGCCACCATAGAAGCGCCTCCCGATCCCTAGTTCCAATAAGGTTGACGGTGTTTGGAAACCTTGGGATCAAGGGTGGCACGTTCTGTTGGCATGTGATTGGGCAAGCTGCCCCGGCAAGGCTCCTTCCGGAGCTGCGGAGGCTGCCCCGGCAAGGATCTTACCGGGGAGAAACACCTTGCCCTCTTGGCCTTCTGGTCTTGGCATTGCTCCGATCGTCCTGCAGTTTTGACTGTTCCCTCTACCCTGCTTAGTGTGGTCGTGGGCGCGGCTTTGACTACCCGTGCACTTAGTAAGGGGTACAAAGTAGTGCCCCTACTTTGGTACACCAACAATCAATCAAGCAGGAAGTAGGGTATTACCTCCATAGAGAGGGCCTGAACCTGGGTAAACATCGTGTCCCTCGCCTCCTATTACCATCAACCTTAGATGCACAATTCGGGACCCCCTACCCGAGATCCGCCGGTTTTGACACCGACACATATACATACAAATAGTCTCATCAAATCATGTCATCATCATAATCACCATCCAACACAAAGTGGTCTCTCGTAATCATGTCGAAAATAGCGATACAAGTCTCGATTACTTGCAACTACATCGTCATCCATCTAAACAATGATATACGCGAGAAGAGCTATCACTATGAGTGAGAGCGGAACTATGCAGTACATGAGTTCGTATCCCTCTCTCGCATTAGCGTGAACCTAAACTAACTAGTGGCTGTCACTCGGAAACCAGAAACCGATACACCTGGGCCTGACACTCCAGCCACTTGTCGTATACTCTTGGCGTAGCACTTCTTCCCATCGATGATCTATGCACCTGCATTGTCACATGAGTCGATGATACGCAACATATATAGTTGAGCAACAGAAAGAGATAGACTTGGCAAAAATAGAAGCAACATATCATAAGCACAAATAACAATGTTCATCGTACCCAAAATGCCCTAACTAGAGTGATCTTCACTAGTCGAGGAGGACGGTTTAATTACATCACAAATAAAGTTTCGTCGTGCATAACTCAAAGTTTTGTCATACAGAAAGTATGGACTAAACTGATACATTGTCATATATCGACAATAACTCCAACATGTTGTGACATCCATCCAAGTCAGGGAGATAGTCCCCGAGCTTAGTGAAAGGCTTCACGTCGAGACGCTGAGCGGCTACGCGTGTTCAGACCTCTTCCCGCGACATTTATCCTTCTTCGTAGAACATCCCTGTTTTTTCAACGACCTCCTTCATGATGATTTGTGCAAGTTCGTGCTGCATGTGATAGAACTTAGCTCGAAGTCGATGATCCTCGATATCTCCTAAATACTTTGCCCATTGCAGAATATGGGCATCGCCGGATCTAGGTGACATGCGAAGGTTCTGCTGATCCCGGCTGTACTCCAACATGTGGTGTAGGACATAGAATCCATCATTAAGAGAATCACTCGGTTGCTGGATGTAGAAGAAGTCGGTCTTATGGCTGAAGGCGGGCCTGCCGTCCCTTTTCTTCTTGTCCTTGACATCTCCACCCCGTGTGTCATAGTAAAACATAGCACTGTCGAGAACAGACTTGATGTGGGTGTAATCCTTTTTGTTAATGTTCTTCAATGAGTCCAAGTAAAGAGTGTGGGAGTATCGGGGGTAGAGGATGATGAGGACAGCGCACCCGCCGGTGCGCAAAATAAGTACACCTAAAATTAATTAGCCTCCACCGTGCAAATGAATGATTGAAATCGAATGAAGGATATCCGCGCGGATGACTTACAGGGTATGATAAGGCACGAGAATCTCCTCCTTGTCCTTATTGGCTAGCATGAAATGACGATGTATTCGCTCGCATATTGATGGTGCTCTATGCAGACTCCCAACAAGTCCTCGTGCATGAAGTACGGGTCAGCGACACAGATATAAGGTATCTGCTCAACCCTGATGAGGTAGTTCATGTACAAGGCATAATGGTGGACAAACGTAAAATCCAGCTTCTTCAAGTGAAATATGTCGAAGATGAAATTGAATCAAAGGAAGAACTTCTCCAAGAGAATGTATCGACGTACGATAATTGCCGTGGCACGTTAACCACATAGAGTGGGTATCCTCGATTTTTCGAGGCGATGAGGCCTTTCTCTATCCGCAGTACATCGTCATGAAGTCTCCTTAGATCGTCGAATCTGGCCCCTAGCGCCGCTTTAGGTAGGATTGGTTCATCCGGGATATGCCATTTTGCCGCACCGAGGATATCTATACGGTCTTGAACCCAAGGCTACTGAGGCAGCTGGATCATAGAAGCAGCTTTGTTGCCTTTCCTCGATCTCTTCCTAGGCTTCTTTGCTACCGGAAGGTCGTCCATAATACGTTCAGACTCCGGAGGTGGCAATTCAGGCACCGACTCATGACGTTCAAACCCTAAGTAGGCGCCAGTATTGAAATATTGTTGAGTGTCATCGTCATCGTCATCCTCATCCTCACCCCGTCCGCTATCACCCAGCACGACAGCCGACGCTAATTGGGTAGGTGGGGTGTTGATGTTCATAGCTAACTGTGTGCTCGTGGGTGTGCTCCCGGTCGCCTCCAAACGAAGCAGACTCTTTGGCCACAACAGGACCCACGTCTTGCAATCGCCATGCCACTGCGGGGTCTCATCGTCATCTCCCCCTAGTAACGAAGGAACCAAATTCTCGTGGCCCTGTTTGACACTGGCCACGCAAACCTTGAAGAAGTCCGGGGGGATCGGCCGGCCATGGAACAATGGTTCCTTCGGCTTCATTATCGTCGCCTTCCCCACGTCCACCTTCTGGTCGCCGATGGTGTACAATATGGTGCATGAGGTTACGTCGGCCTGCAAAGACATGTCTGCGACGTGAGACATCCGAAAGGCAACAGAAATGGGAGATTATACATTTGTTGAAGAGGGCCGGTGTGACAGATACCATGAGGGCATCGAGCTCAGCCAAAGACGAAGCACCGCCGAGCTCGTCCGGTGCTGGAGCCGGTGCCGGAGCAACTGCGGGAGCAGGTGCAGGAGCAGGTGCTGGTGCAACACTAGTCGAGCTGCTCCTGAAGAAGTCAGCAATGGGAAAGTCAGCTGCATTTTTTTCTAGATTTTGCCTGCTCCAATTGAAAACGGCCGGAACCAAGACAGTAGACATATCTGCAACCACCTGTTTTGCGGTAGCTACCGCTGTTGCGACTGTCTCAGATGATTTCTTCTCAACCGCAATCTCGACCTTCTTGTCGATGTTTTCGTCAGTTAACCTCTGTCTTTCCTTTCTCTCCTACGTGGTCTCACGGTAGTACTACTTCCACGTGGCGCCGTCTCCGACACCGTGCACGCGTCCATACGATGGTCGAGTCTCCACCGGGAGTCCTTTCAATATGTTCAACACCCGGTTGAATGGAGTGTCCCACTTGGGCCTCACCAACTCCTCAGACGGCGAGTCGCTTTCGGCCGCAATCATGTGATGCTCTCTCTGCAAAAGGCACAAGGATCGTTTACAAATATGACTAACATGATGTCGAATTGATCAAAAACTAAAATTACTAGCAGTCTCATGAACTCCGTCACGACCGGGTCCGTCTTGAAAACCTTCTTGACTGAGTCCCAATGGTGTCGTGCCCTGAGGACGTCACACTCCTGCGGGACGGTGAAGTCTGCCAAGGGGTCTGGGATGCCCAGACTGTCGTGTTCCGCATCCTCCTTGTCCCATATGGACCTCTTCCCGCCTTAACCACGGCTTCCGAGGTGGTGGCACCCCATGTTCCTCTGTTGAAGCCCCTTCAGGTACTTCGACTTTTTTTGGCAACTTCGGCCTCACAAGCCACCTTGAATATTTCAAAGTGATCTTCCATGATTGTCGGATTATCCTTTACAATATTGGAGTAGGGTTCCTTTTTGTTGACGATCCGATGTTTCACCCTTGCTTTCAAGGCGGCCAACGCGTCGCTAAACTTGGTCATGGCGTGTTTGTTTATCTTCTTCAATGTGAGGTCCTTATCCGGATCTTTATATCCTTTCCATTCTGGCCCGAGAACAAGATTAGCTGGTGCAGCTTCTTTAGGAGGGAGGGCCTCATATTATCTATCTTCTTTAGTTTTTCATCATTGATGGTGGCGGTTGTCCGTACGATGCATCCTATTTGATTGCCGTAGCACACACGCGCTTCTGCGGGCGCGTTTGGCTCAAAATTGCCGCCGTCTACCTCCGTGATCACAGGTCTAATAGCCCTAAGATTGTTAGGAAGCCGTTACCTCTTTGCTTTCGGTTCTATACCAGCTCCGCTAGTCTCGGCGCCGGTCTCAGTCTCAGCACTAGTCTCGATGCCGTTCTCAGTCTCAGCGCCGGTATCAGTCTCAGTGCCGGTCTGGATGTTGGCCTCAGTATCTGATGTGATAGGTGGACCCAGCAACATAAACCATTGATCGTCGGCTTCCCTCAAAAATTCGTCTGCCGCAAGGTAGACGTTGTCGCAGTCACCAGAACCATGTCCTTCATCGTTGCTAGCCATGTTTCCTACGATTAAATCTAGTCAATTAATTCTAGACCTAATAAAATGAATAATGACATAAAAAGGCCTATGCTTTGCAGGAACGTTGACTCCTTCCCAGTGCGGCAAATCCCGGGCACTCGATATGTCCTAGTTTGTAGCACAAGTCATGCCGAAATTCATGGAAAATTTAGGCATGATCTTTGCTAAAAAGTGGACAAATCGAGAACCTGAAATTTGTCGGAACGGAAATGAATCAACATTCCGGCAAAACATAGGCTACTCGGCTTCATTCCCTGGAAACAACAAAAGGCCACTTGGGCACAATCAAACCACTTCTATGTTGCATATAACAGGACCACTTAATAATATGTACATGAGAAACTACAACAGTAGATAAACATGTGCAAACACAATTGAGGAATTTGCATATATCCTAACCACTTCAAATTTGCATCTCCTAGCGTTTGACACTTCAAGAAAATCTACACAAATCTCATGCTCTCTCGAACTCAATTCAAAAACCAAATATAGATTATATTTAGTTAACTATTGAACTAAACTTTACTCTAAACTAAACCCTACTGCCCTAATTAACATCTAGTTAAACAAACTCAATTCAAAAACTAAACCCTACTAAACTAATTAACATCTACATTATCTACTACTTAACATCTATTATTACCCTAACT
Source organism: Triticum aestivum (assembly GCF_018294505.1). Classification (NCBI taxonomy): domain Eukaryota; kingdom Viridiplantae; phylum Streptophyta; class Magnoliopsida; order Poales; family Poaceae; genus Triticum; species Triticum aestivum. Next base: position 45,533,133 of record NC_057801.1, on the reverse strand, counting down.
AAAAAAACATCTACTATTAACCATATTGCGCTAGTTAACTAGTACCATCACTACTACTAATTAACATCTACTACTACTACTAAAAATCATTATATACGAACCCTAGTACTAATTAACATCTACTACTACTGCTAATTAACATGTCAGAGGAAGAAAAAGCAGAGAGAGAGGGGGTGGGGGAGAGGTGGGGGGCTTACAGAGAGGGGAGAGATGGTGGCGGGGAGGTGCTCGGTGACGGAGGTAGGAGCGGCGAGGGCGGGCTCGGGATCGGGAGGCGGCGGTCCTGGGTTGGCTCGGGCGGTGGCGGTGAGGTCAAGGGCGGCGACGGTGAGGTTGACGGCAGCGGCGGTGAGATTGAGGGCAGCCTCGGGCGGTGGCGGTGAGGGCAGGCTCGGGTGGCGACGGAGGAGTTGGGGGAACAGGGGGAGAGGGGGGAAAGGAGGACTTAGCAAAATTTTGAGCCCGCGTGTGGTTAAGGAAAACTAGCAGTAGCGCTATTCCGGAAACGCACTATAGCTAAGTTAGATATAGCGCGTTTTAGAAAAACACGCTACAGCTATAGGAAGCAGTTATTTCTTTTGTTTACCCTTACATTTTCTTTTTTTCATTTCTCTGTTGCCTACTTCTTTCATTTTCATTTACTTTTCTATTTCTTTTTCATTTTTCTTTTCTTTCTTAGCAGTAGCGCTCTATGCAGGAAACATGCTGCAACAACGACCAAAGTGGTAGCGCGCTTTACGCGGAATCACTACTACTATTCCTAGCCTACCACCAACACGGTGGGAATTATAGTGGTAGCGTTTTTTTCTGCACACGCGCTACTGCTATAGTTGTAGCTATAGAGCGCTTTTATAGAACGCACAATTACAAAGTAGCAGTAGTGCCCTGTTTTAACCAGCGCTACTACTATTCCTATGTGTATAGGCTTTTCCCTAGTAGTGTTATATACGGTCATAACGTCGTAGTGCTTAGGCGAAGCCCTGTGCGGATCACATCATCAACACCGTCGCCACGCTGTCGTACTGACGAAACTCTCCCTCGACCCTCTACTAGATCAAGAGTTCGAGGGACGTTATCAACCTGAACGTGTGCTGAACATGGAGGTGTCATACATTTGGTACTTGGATCAGTTGGATCATGAAGACGTTCGACTACATCAACCGCGTTAACTAAACTCTTCCGCTTTTGGTCTACGAGGGTACGTGGACACACTCTCCTCCTCTCGTTGCTATGCTTATCCTATATAGGTCTTGCGTGATCGTAGGAATTTTTTTAAAATTGCATGCTATGTTCCCCAGCACAAAGCCACCCAAATCCTCTTCCAATATTGTCAAATGTGGGATACAACGAGTTATTTTCTAGATAACACTAGAGGATCTCGTACATCAAGATTCCTGAATCTAGGATGAACACAACAAGTTTTGGGACTAAAGAGCTAGTCACTGGAACAATCTCACCAAATAGGGTGGAACCGGAGATTGAAGGAGGCAATGTAGTGGATTTAGGGAGGAGCTCCATTTGCTTCTTCCTCTCTTTCCCCTTCTCTCTTGGTTTTCTCTCTTCTTCTCCCTTGGAGGATAAACTGATTTTCGTCACACTTGGTGGTGGCTGCTGGATGGAGGGTAAAGCATCCCCATCCTCTCACGTGCAAAGTCCAAAATGACCCTAGGTCATAACCCTAATGGAGAGTGGGTTTCTGCACCTCTTTGGGCTGCCGAAAAGGTTTCAAATGGTCATCTCCTCAAAACCCACATGAGGAGGATATCCCAATAGTTTCTTTTTCCTCCTTGCTTCTCGAAATAAACAAATCCCCATTTCCCCATTTAGTGATAGTTTCATGCGATAGGGCCATCTTCATCCGCCCCATCTCTACCTTCTGCCATGTGCCACGATCGCTACCCCACTACCTCGAGATTATCACAAACGTCACCCAGCACCCCACACCGATACCATGGTTGTCGACTCACTACCATAGGTTTCACACAATTTTTTCATCTTAAAGAGCACCCCTTAGGAAATGATTCCCAATCAAACCCATCCCATAATTTTTTGGCTTTTGTTATTACTTGGTCAAATCAACAAGCTTAGACGTAACGATAAACTAAATCTTCCATAACATACACAAGAAACATGTCAATCCATAGCTTCAATACATCCCATATCAGTGCAAAATCGACACAAACGTGCATCCATGATGACAAACAGTGGTTTCACGGGTGTGCTTTGGACTATGCTAAAGAGGGAGCAAGAGGACGATGGGGGCCCGGGGGTGAATAAACCATAGAGTCCACATGGTAGACCAACCTTGGTGATCCAAGAAGTTACTTGACTAACGATGAAGTTCTCGTTACTCGGACGCATCTGTTCACTAGGTACTCGGACGATTGAACATACTCGAGTGACTAAGCTACTCGGATAGGAGAAGATGAACAAACAATAGGGATATGTGAAGCGCCAGGCCAGTTGGGGTGGCGTGCATTACTAGCATTTATTTCGTCAGTTACCACTTATAGTGGATTTAGTGAAGGTAACCTTTAACTCCTAGCGCCAAAGGCCAGGGGTCCGGCACACTCTATATAAGTCTCCCCTTACCTCCTAGTCAGGGGTTCGCATTCCTTGTATAAGTTCTAGACACATAAAAAGAAAGCTCCTAGAGCTCGAGACGTATGGTTGCTACCTCCTCTGAGAGGACCCCGAACTCGTAAAACTCATGTATCACGTCTATGCCAAGCTAGATAGAGT
>NC_057801.1:45520424-45529967 GCF_018294505.1 Triticum aestivum | reverse complement strand
CACTGACAACTGTGGTGCATGAATCACTATGCACATAATGGCGGCGAGCACGACGAAGCTTGGAGTGAACTAATAGGGTTTGAACCCTACGGCGATGGCTCGCAGGAGGTAGTGCGCGATGACAATGCATGCTCCATGTGCAGGACGTCTACTGGCGAGAGGTGGACTACAACACATGAGCTAGGATGAGATAGAGAGAGAGAGAGAGAGAGAGAGAGTTGGTCCTGGCTAGTTCCGGGACTTGTTGCTGAGGTGGGCCGAAAAGGTAAGGGGAGGGTGATTTATTTATTTATGTTTATTATTTTGTTTTCTAATCCATCTAAAGAACTCATAAATTATTTGATGATTCAAACCGTGTGTTAATATTTAGGAGGCTTCACTGGATCATTCTTGGATCGAATAAATATGTGCAAGTTTCTTTAGTTTATACTAGCAAAAAGGCCCGTGCATTGCAACGGGAGAAAAAATACCACACTCTCTTAAACTACAAAAAAAATGTTCTATAATCTGAGAATTTGTAACTATTTCTTAAATACATGAAGAGTTAAAAAGGTGGTTAAAAATATACAAAAAAATTAATCATAAAAGAGATTTATTTTTGTCTGGAAAAGAACATTTTTTATGGTCTCGTGTTGACGCAGGTACTTGCGCCCCTATTTCATCACTATTTCTTGCCATACGTGTCATAGGTATTGGTCCCTGTTTCATCACTATTTATTTCTTATCAAACTTGTCTTTTATTTTACTTTTTGTCATGCATGCATCCTTTTTTCATGCATGTCCACTTTTTTTTCTTCTTATATATAGGAGAATAGTGCAACATCTCATCTTCATCGGATCTCTTCTGCATTTTCTCTTTTATTTATTTTATAGCGTACATCCCATCTTTATTTCGTCCTTTTTATTTCTAGTCATGTATGTCCTTATTTATTGGTGTCCCTAACAAATGTATCTTCAATTTGATGTCCAATCCTGATTTTGTTGAGGTGTTCATCCCCAATCGGAATCATTACCGGTATGAAAAAAGACGAATAATGCATTGTTGATTAACATTGCAGCCTAGATAGTATTTTTTTTAAAATTGTGAACAGGTGAAATAACATCATATTTTGATTCTACATATTTTTCTAATCAAATTTCATATATAATATGTTAAATTTCGAATTACGGTTTAAAAGATATATGAGTATCTTAAAAAACATTTGATATGTACTGCCGGTTTAATGTCAGAAACATCAGGGGGTTTTGTACAAAATAGCATGATGGACTAAGAATACCTATTCTTTTATTAGTAGGTATAGATATGCACCTCTAAAAATATAAACTCAGTTTTGATTCAAATGGAGTTTTGAACTGCAAAATGTTATTTAACTTTCCAAATTTAATTGAAATTTTCTTATAGATTTGTAATATTACTGGAAGACAGTTCACAACTTTTCAAGAGTGTTCAAAAAGTAAAATTCCCTCAATTCAATAGACTTTTGATCTACCAACTACTTGCATATTAGGGTTAATAATTTATATAGGAGGTTTTGTCGATCGAAATTTCATGAAACTACCCATATTTATTTGTGTATGGTTTTCTGGATGTATTTCATAGCATTTTATGAGGTTTTGAAATTTCTTCATTTCACAATTGGAAAAATGATGTTATGAAATGATCATGATGCACACTACAACTCATTACTAATTACTAAACTAGTGATGTTACATCTTTGTTGGAGTTCATTTCTTTGAAGAAAAAGAATCAAACTTTTAGCCAGTGCGATTCAGCTGGTGTGGTGGTTGACACGCATTCACACACAAAAACAACCAAAGTGCTCGCTCGAAGATCTTTCTTCAATTCATAATACTATGGATACGGTGAACTTTGTGCCTTCTACTCTTAAGACTCAAGAACATAAGGAAATTGTGCATCCAAGTACATGAACATGTCAGAGCTACTATTTATTTTATTGATTTATCATAGAGCACAAAAAACCTACTCCTATTATTGTTTTGAACTCCCTGTGCCATACAAGGTGACAATTTTGGGTGCTATCCTATTGTAAGTGAGGATGGAATCGGAGAAAGCAATTGCAAAATCTATTCTAATAAAAGGTAATTGCAAAAGCTGTAAGGATCACTAAAAGTGTGCCACATCGAGGGCTTGGCCAACAGGAACAACATATCCCTTATAATTAATATGATTTGATCCGATTACCCGTTGAACAATACTGCTTCAGCCATTAACCTAGTCTTCTTTGTTTGAGCCATGCCATTGTTGATCTGATTTTGTTCTTATTAGAACTTCAATCTGATTTTGTGCTTCTTAGAACTTCATACTGACTGAACATAATTATTTTATTTTGTAAGTAGAAGAGATTTCACTATAAGTTTTACATAGTTTACTAGAACAACAACACTTCCTCTAACTTTGTTTTAACAAAAAAATGCAGCAAGACGTGTTGTAGTTCACTCATTAAGGAGAAGAGAGTTACAGAGCTAGGGAAGGAAAAATATAAACAAAAGCCAGCACTGGCGGTCGGCCTGCACATCCAGCCCTAAGTACACTCATGGCGGTTCTAAGAGCAAATTGCACTTCGTCTAACTTGCTTAATGATTTTTGTACAGATAATTTGTTGGAGGAAAAGGCTTGAAAGAACGGAACAGCTCGATAGGTTCAGCTATTCATTGTGACCCTTTCAGTGATTTCTACATCTTAAACTAGAGCAGCTATTCATTGTGGACATTTTGTGCCAACAGTGGACCGCGCCAACTTCCTCGAGCCTCCTAGTCCAATAATAAAAATTACATTTGATATTCCCTCGAGCTGTTTCAACTACTGTTTAATTTCTTACTGGCACACCATGAAGATTGGAAGAAAGAATATATTTTTCTCTAGCTCGCGCTAGCATACAAGGTGTGCGGTTTGGGTACCCTATTGTGATGTGAGGAAATAGAAAATGGATTCCTTTTAAAGACATGGTTGGTACGAGCTTGCCTGAGGATGTTAATTATTAGCCACATCACCATGATCCCATTAAGCATGCCCGCACTAGAGCGCTAACTTAAAAACGACCAAATCATGGCTCATTTGGTCCTACATGCATATGTTGAGCCAACAATATGATGAGGCCACCATATTGACCAGACCAAGGAAACGATATAACGCCAACTACAATCGAAACCGAAAACCTTTTGTTTGGACTTTAACCTACTCGACTAAAGCCTAAAAGGGTTTGACCCCCTAAGACCGTTTGGTACGGCCAAAAAATGCTCCCCGCCCTCAATATACAGGTTTCTTCCCCCACCTCCCAATCTCAACCCCAAATCCTCTTTTGCAGCATTCACATTTTTCCGCGCAACCCCCACGGCACCGCCCCGATTCCACCGTCATAGTCCATTTTCTAGCACCAATGTGAACCCATTCCCTCCTCTTCAATCGCCGTTGGCCACCACCGAGGACCTCACCCCACCATTACGCCAATGACATTGTCGTCATCTTTTCATTGCTATTTCAGAACCGGTATAAAGTTATTTTAAAAATAGTCTTGAATTTAAGAAAAAAATCTATAAAAGTAAAATATTTTGAAATTACTAATTTTATTTAAAACTAAAAAACGTTCTGGAACACGAAAAATTCTTCATGAATTTTTAGAAGTAAAAAAAAGAAAACAAAAGGAGAAAATAGAACATAAGATGCCAGAAGAAAAAGACCACAAAAACCTAGAATAGCTTTTATCGTAGCGCTAGCTTAAATAAAATAGTAGTTACGGGCTCAAAAACTATCGGCTACGGGCTTAAAATAAAACCAGTACTTCCATTTTTGACAAACCATAAATGGAAATTTGAGAATATGAAAAACAAATCTAGAATTCAGAAAATATACAAGAATTTGAAAGAATCGTCATGAATGTAAAAAAGATCAGGAATATATAAAAATGTTTTTGAAATTAAAAAATCATGAATTCTTAAATTTCCTCACAAATTTGATATTTATATTTAAAAAATATTAGTGGACTTTTAGACATCCATGGATTTGGAAAAAGTTCATGAATTTGAGAAGTGTTGGTTGATTTTATAATGTCCACTAATTTTAACAATGAATGCATCTTTAATAATGCTTGCAAACGATAAAACGTTCATGAATTTTAGATTTTGTTCATAAATTGTATTTTTTAGTGAATTTTGTAATCAATTGCGAATTAGGAAAAGAGTTCACAAATTTGAGAAAGTATTTGCGGATTTATAAATCTTCCTGAAACTAAAAAGATGAATATGTATTAAAAACATGCTTGAAAATTGAAATGATGTTCATTAATTTGAGGAAGTGTTCTTGGATTTACAAAATCTTCACATATTTGAATTTGTCATGAATTTTTTTTAAATATGTTCACAAATTTTAAGATATGCTCACGAATTAGAAGGATTTTTTATAATAAAAATAAAATGAAAAGGAAAAGAAAAAAATATGGATAAGAAACTTGTGAACCAGTAAATGAATGTTCCCAAAACCAGGATAACCCACACTGTGTGCCTTTCTCTTACGTAATGTAGGGTGGCCTGTTAGGAACATGCCGCGAGCGGGTATGTGCACTATATATGGAAATTAAAGTATCTAGCGCTACATGCGCCAAATAGGATATGGCAGGAGTGGCAAACATGACTCTCCGATGGAGAGGTCCCGATTTGCCAATGGGCTCCCATTTTTCAATGGAAAAACAGCCCAGTGGGACTTCTGATCCAAAGATCCGATGGATACAACGCAGTAGGATCTGCGCCGCCAAGCAAGCAGTCGTTAGTGTCCACAGCCCCACCCTGTCAACAAGGCTATAGTCGATGCTTGAGAGGTTCTATTAGGCACCTTCTGTTGGAAATATGCCCTAGAGGCAATAATAAAGTGGTTATTATTATATTTCCTTGTTCATGATAATCATTTATTATTCATGCTATAAATGTATTGACCGAAAACTCAAATACATGTGTGGATACATAGACAACACGTCCCTAGTAAGCCTCTACCAGACTAGCTAGTTGATCAAAGATGGCTATGGTTTCCTAGCCATGAACATGAGTTGTCATTTGATAACGAGATCTCATCATTAGGAGAATGATGTGATGGACAAGACCCAAACTATGAACGTAGCATATGATCGTATCAAGTTTATTGCTATCGTTTTTCTGCATGTCAAGTATATGTTCCTATGACCATGAGATCATGTAACTCATTGACACTGGAGGAGTGCCTTGTGTGTACCAAACGTTGCAACGTAATGGGTGACTATAAAGGTGCTCTACAGGTATCTCCTAGGGTATCTGTTGAGTTGGCATGGATCAAGACTGGGATTTGTCACTCCGTATGACGGAGAGGTATCTTAGGGCCCACTCGGTAATACAACATCACAGTAAGCTTGCAAGCAATGTGACCAATGAGTTAGTCACGTGATCTTGTATTACGGAATGAGTAAAGAGACTTGTCGGTAACGAGATTGAACTAGGTATGGAGATACCGATGATCGAATCTCGGGCAAGTAACATACCGATAAACAAAGGGAACTGCATACGAGATTAGCTGAATCCTTGACATCGAGGTTCGACCGATAAGATCTTTGTACACTAGTAGAAAAGGGGGCAATGGTCCAGGCCGTGTCAGCCCATTAGTCCCGGTTCAATCCAGAACCCGGACCAATGGGGGCATTGGACCCGGTTCGTGAGCTCCGGGGGCCGGCCGGGCCACGTGGGCCATTGGTCCCGGTTCGACTCGACCTATTGGTCCCGGTTGGTGGGACGAACCGGGACCAATGCACCTCGCTCCTGGCCCACCACCATTGGTTCCGGTTGGTGGCTTGAACCGGGACCAAAGGCTGCCCTATAGTCCCGGTTCGTGGCACGAACCGGGACCAATTAGTTGCCTATATATACCCCTCGCCCACGAGCAGAGCACTCCTAGTGCTCTGTTTTTCGTGGCCGGCGAGGGGAGAGCTTTGTGGTGCTCTAGATCACCTCCTATACACACGAGGTGTTCGATGGAATGCCCGAGCCACACTACTTAAGCTTTCTCCTCTCCAAGCTTGAACTCCAAGCTCCATTTTCCTCAATATTTGTCTAGGTTTAGCGGTCCATCACGTCCCGTCCCCGTCTTCATCGCCGTCGATCGCCCGCGCCAATCTCGTTGCCGGCACCACCGTGGTGAGCCTCTTGTTCTTATCTTCTTTCTGAAAGGAAAAAAAAATCTTTCTTGTATGTTTATATAGATACTTGTATAATTTTCTTACTTTTATTATTTCATCTTATATAGTGCAATGGTTTTGGTATCCGCCCCCGTCGGCCCTCGTCCTGTCTATGATTCGGATGTGGTATATATTATCTTTTCATAACTATTGGTTCATTTATTGTTTATGACAATTATGCCGACCAACGTGACATAGATTTTATTTATCTAGAAGGTTGTTGAACCAGAAATTCCAACCGACCCTATTGTCGAGAGGTTAAATTTAGTTGAAGAAGAAAACAATTTGTTAGAGGAAAAAATTAGAAAAATTGAGGAGGAGAAGATGATATTGGAGTTGCATGTTGCGGATGTCGTCGATGATCACAAGATCAAGATGGATGCAATGCGCTTGAAGATTAGAAAGATTAGAAAATATGCCATTCATACCAAGGCTTGGTATCATTATGCCGTTGGATCAGTTGTTACATTGGTTGCGATTATGATCGCATTTTTTTCGCATTGAAATGTTTTACATAGTTTCGGTGTATGGTTTAATTAATTTAGATGCACTGCAGAGCTTTATGTTGTTAGATGAGAACTATGTATGTACTTTGGTTTTAATGTGATGATGAACTTCTATTAATTTGGTCACTTAATTATCTATTCATGATGTTCTGTAATGATTTTTGACACACTTAATTATATATAATGCATGCAGATGAACCGGCAATGGATGTACGGTTCAAGACACACCTCCGAGTACATTAAGGGCATGCATGATTTTCCCGAAGTGGCTGAGGCAAACAAGAAGAATGGTTTTATGTGTTGTCCATGCCCTATATGTGGGAATACGAAGTCTTACTCTGACCGGAAAATCCTCCACACCCACCTGCTTTACAAGGGTTTCATGCCACACTATAATGTTTGGACGAGGCACGGAGAAATAGGGGTTATGATGGAAGACGGCGAAGAAGAAGAGTACGATGACAACTATGTGCCCCCTGAATACGGTGATGCTACTGAACATCAAGAGGAACCAGACGATGTGCAGGATGATGCTGCAACGGGCGAAGCTACTGAAGATCAAGAGGAACCAGACGATGTGCCCGATGATGATGATCTCCGCCGGGTCATTGTCGATGCAAGGACGCAATGCGAAAGTCAAAAGGAGAAGCTGAAGTTTGATCGCATGTTAGAGGACCACAAAAAAGGGTTGTACCCCAATTGCGAAGATGGCAACACAAAGCTCGGTACCGTACTGGAATTGTTGCAGTGGAAGGCAGAGAATGCTATGCCTGACAAAGGATTTGAGAAGCTATTGAAAATATTGAAGAAGAAGCTTCCAAAGGATAACGAATTGCCTGACAGTACATATGCAGCAAAGAAGGTCGTATGCCCTCTAGGATTGGAGGTGCAGAAGATACATGCATGCCCTAATGACTTCATCCTCTTCCGCGGTGCGTACAAGGATCTGAACGCATGCCCGGTATGCGGTGCATTAAGGTATAAGATCAGACGAGATGACCCTGGTGATGTTGACGGTGAGCCCCCCAGGAAGAGGGTTCCTGCGAAGGTGATGTGGTATGCTCCTATAATACCACGGTTGAAACGTCTGTTCAGAAACGAAGAGCATGCCAAGTTGATGCGATGGCACAGTGAGGACCGTAAGAAAGACGAGAAGTTGAGAGCACCCGCTGACGGGTCGCAGTGGAGAAAAATCGAGAGAAAGTACTGGGATGAGTTTGCAAGTGAGCCAAGGAACGTATGGTTTGCTTTAAGCGCGGATGGCATTAATCCTTTCAGGGAGCAGAGCAGCAATCACAGCACCTGGCCCGTGACTCTATGTATGTATAACCTTCCTCCTTCTTCAATATCATGACGCACGTCCTAGTTTATCTAGTTGACGAGATTGTCATTCTGGGCCCCGTATTTCTACACAATATGTACCCCTTTGAGAGGTTCATAGGAGTCCTAAAGAAATATGTCTATAACCGTGCTAGGCCAGAAGGAAGCATCTCCATGGGCCATCAAACAGAGGATGTCATCGGGTTTTGTGTTGACTTCATTCCTGGCCTTAAGAAGATAGGTCTCCCTAAATCGCGGTATGAGGGGAGACTGACTGGAAAAGGCATGCTTGGAAGGGACTCAATAATATGCAGGGACGGATATTCTTGGTCTCAAGCACACTACACAGTTCTATAGAACTCTACCTTGGTGACCCCGTATGTCGATGAACACAAGAACAGTCTGCGCTCCAAACACCCGGAGCAGTGCGACGACTGGATTACATGTGAACACATCAGGACTTTTAGCAGTTGGTTGGAAGCACGTATCAGAGGTGACAACACTGTTTGTGATGAGCTGTACTTGTTGTCCAGGGGACCATCTTTGACTGTATTGATTTGGAAAGGATACGAGATAAACGGGAATACATTTTACACGATTGACCAAGATCAAAAGAGCACCAACCAAAACAGCGGTGTCCGCTTTGATGCAACAACCGAGAGGGGAAAGGACACATATTATGGTTACATAGTGGACATATGGGAACTTGACTACGGACATGATTTTAAGGTCCCTTTGTTTAAGTGCAAATGGGTCAATCTGTCAGGAGGCGGGGTACAGGTAGACCCACAGTACGAAATGACAATAGTGGATCTGAAAAATCTTGGGTACACTGACGAACCGTTCGTCCTAGCCAATGATGTGGCACATGTTATCTATGTGAAGGACATGTCTAGCAGACCGAGAAAGAGAAAAGATAAAGAAGCGAATACATCATACGATGAGCCAAAGCGCCACATAGTTCTTTCAGGAAAAAGGGACATCGTGGGAGTGGAGGACAAGACAGACATGTCTGAAGATTATGAAAAGTTTCATGAAATTCCTTCCTTCAAAGTCAAGGATGACCCCAGCATCCTGATAAACGATGAAGATTATCCATGGTTACGGCGCAATAAGCAAATGACACAAGCGAAGAAAAAGTGAAGACTTTCTCCCGCAACTATTATGATGATACCATGCCAACTTTGTAACTGACGGGTATGATACCATTGTTCGTTTTGTACATGCACATGCTATGTGGGTCAATTTATGATACAATGCCAACTTTCAACTTTTTCAGAGTTCATTTGAAATGCTTTAATGTCTTATGGTTCGGCCCTCGTAATAATTATAAATAGCAACAATAAGTATTTTGTTGTAAGTAGAAACAAAATAAAATAAATAAAGCAAGAAAGAAAACAAAAATACAAAAAAAGTGTTTTCAAATTTGAAAACTAATGGCACTAACAGAAAGTTTATAATTTTCCTAAAACTAAAAGCAAAAAGAATTAAAAAATAAAGCAAAA
>NC_057801.1:45518148-45519258 GCF_018294505.1 Triticum aestivum | reverse complement strand
CGCCCCCGCTGTGAGCCGCCGCGCCGCACCGGCTCTGTTTTTTTCCATTTTTATTAGTTTAATTTTTGTTCAATGTATGTGTGTATGTATGTGGCTATGTGTATGTAGATGTTCAAAATGTATAAAAAAATTGTTCAGAGCATGTTTTTGTTCATATATATATATTTTGTTCATATGTGTATTAATGTTTTCATATATGCAAAAGATAGATTTTTAGAAAAGTTAGGTTTTTTTTCTGTTCATAGATTTTTTCGGTGATATTAATTATTGTAGAATATGCAAATGTTTGTATATTCATATGAACAATGCATTGGGCAAAACCTTTGTTTTTTTCGAAATTTTCTATTTGAACATTTTTTTAAAACAAGCAATACTAAAAGAATGAGAGGAAAAAGGAAAATAAGAAGAGGAAGAAAGGAGAAGAAGAGGAGAGGAAGAAGAGGAGAGGAAGAAGAGGAGAAATAAATAAGAAGAGGAAAAAATAAGAAAAAGAAGAGGAGAAGAAGAAAGGAATAGAGGAGAAGAAGAAAAATAGAAAATTTTCTATTTTTCTTCTTCTCCTCTATTCCTTTCTTCTTCTCCTCTTTTTTTTCTTCTTTTTTTTCTTCTTCCTTCTTCCTCTTTTCTTCCTTTTCCTTATTTTCCTTTCTCGAGGGAGAAGAAGAAAAAGAAGAGTAGAAGAAGAATAAAGGAATAGAGGAGAAAGAAGAAACTTCAATACGAGGGGGGGTACCGATACCCCCTCCCCTCGAGATAACTTCGACATGAGGGGCAGTCGATATATATACCCCCTCTCGACCGTGATAACTTATACAACGGCAGCACCCCCCCTCGGCCCTCTCGCTCGACCAAAACTCTCGAGGACACCCAAACCCTAGAGAGAAAACGATGTTGGTCTCCTACCCCCCTCCCGCCGTGCCCCTACCCGACAAATTAACTCTCTCGAGGCCACCCAAATTTACCAAGTTAAAAGAGCGTTGTCGTCGAGGCCACCCCAAACCCTTGAAGCGTTGTGTCGAGGTGACCCCAAACCCTAGAGAAGCAGCGTCGAGGCCACGAACATGATTCCTTATTGTGATTAGCTAGCTAGTTCTACGTTTGCCACTAATA
>NC_057801.1:45505807-45517827 GCF_018294505.1 Triticum aestivum | reverse complement strand
TATCCATCTGTACCATGTTTGAATAATAATTGACATGTTGTAAATATTTGCAGAAACTATGGAGCACTCCCGAGACGAAGAAACAGAAGCGATGTTGGTGGACATAATCGCAAATGGAAGTGATGAAGTTGCGTCATTTCTCCTCGACACCGATGGTCAGCTGGAAGGACTGGGTGAAGAAGAGGGCTATGTTCATGATGGCTTCGGCCCATTAATGCCGGTACAAGAAGAGGACTATGTTCATGATGGCTCCGGTGACACGATGGAGGTACAAGAAGGAGACTGTGCTGACTGCTCCGGTGACACAATGGAGGTACAAGAAGGAGACCGTGCTGACTGCTTCGGTGACCGAACCAAGTCCGGTCAGGTATATATATATTAGTTAAGCCCGTGCTAACTAGTTAATTGATGCTTCCATTGTTTTGGTATATGTACACATATTAATTACTCTCGTCTTTCTTCCTTATAATTTCTAGCCCTCTAGATCGAGCACAACTTCGGTAAGGAGACGAGGCCCAAAGAAAAAGTTGAGCTCAGATGAAAAGTTTGAGATCATAGAAATCGCGCCCGACGGCAAACCGATTGAACCCATCCGGACAAGGAAGGCATTTTCTGCTCAGTGCGGGGTTCTTGTTAGGGACAAGATCCCGATCAGCATCCAGCAATGGTATAAGCCTAAGGAGGAAGACCCTGAGGTGTCTTATGTCAATGATATGCAGAAAGAAGATCTTTGGACTGAGCTGAAGGCAAATTTCACCCTACCACCAGAGGAGGATCCGGAGAAGCCAGTTAAAGAGCAATTAATCAAGTCTTGTGCTCTTAAGAAGATGGCAACCCTAATGAGGAGGTGGAGGAAAGAGCTGAACCAGTTTGTCGGAAAAAAAAAGACACCAGAATTCATCGGCAAATATGAGAACATCAAAGATCACTGGCCCGCATTTGTGGCCCACAAGACATCGGAAAAGAGTAAGAAGATGTCAGAGACAAGCAAGAAAAATGCTGCGAAGAAGAAGCTTCACCATCGCACGGGGTCAGGTGGCTACCTCAAAGCCCGGCCTAAGTGGTCCAAGTCTGAGCATGATCTGCTTGAAAAAGGGATCGAACCAGAGACAATGTACCGGCCAGACCGTTGCCGGACTTGGTTCTTCGGCGCTGGCGGAACCTTGGACCCTGTAACAAGGAAGTGCCAGTGGACGGACGAGCAACTGCAAATACCAGTCAAGAACCTTTGACACTATATCGATGCAGCGCAGTGAGGGACGTTCCTTCCAAACAGGGAGAAGGACGAGCTCACAATGGCCCTTGGGAATCCTAAGCACCCTGGACGGACACGAGGCACGCCAGGCTCCATTCCGTGGAAGGTTGGTTTTCCGGACGCAGGGGGTTACAAAACCCACGAGAGGAGTAAGAAACTGGAGCAGGACCAACTGTAGGCGCTGCACGAAAGGGTAATGGGGCTAGAGGATCAAGAAGAGGAACGAGAAGCAGCAGATCGCAGCAAACGACCTGCCGAAGCTTCCCCCAAAGCTACCCCGCCATCTCAGCGGAGAAGCAGCGTGGCTTCCACCGTGCTGCTTCAGCCGGAGCATGTCTTGACGGCTCCTGCCAGCTATCCCGTGGATGGTATCACGGAGTCTCAAAATTGCCACATTATGGCGCGATGGATGAATTTGAAGGTCAAGGCGGCTGTTGGCCAAGTTTGTCCTAGTGGACCCGGCACAACTTATCACTGCCAGCTGATTCCAGAAGGATATGCTAAGGTGATGGTGGATGAAATAACGGAGGGATTTGAGGACCTCCCGCTTGAGCACCCTACCGGTGAAGGAGAGACTAGGCTGGGTTCTGCTCTGAAGACTCCATGCCTATGGCGGAAGGAGCTCATCAACCTTCTGAACTGGACGCCTCCGCCTCCTCCTCCTCCTCCGGCGAGTCAGGGCACTCCGCCTCCTCCACTGCCTCCTCCTCCGGTGAGTGACGATCAGGGCACGCGTGGCGGCACTCCGCCTCCTTCTCCAGCGTGTGGCGGCACTCCGCCTCCTTCTCCGCCTACGCCGGTGCTCGCGAGCAGCCAGCAGACTCCTCCTTCTCCGCCTCGCCAGCAAGGGCGGAAGAGACCCGCCGCCGCCCCGGCTGCTCCGGCGCGTCGTACTCCTTCTCCTCCGCCTCGTAAGCAAGCACGAAAGAAGACAGACGCCGCAGCCGCTCCGTCTGCTCCGGCGTCTAGCAGCACAACCAGAGGCGGGAGGCAATACAAATACGGTCCATCTCTCAAGCCTCTAGAGAAGTTACCGTACGAGAGGTCCGAGGAGGAAAACGATACGATTGTGCGGACCCACGTGAAGGAGTTCTTTGAAGGGGTGAAAGCAAAGAGACATCCACCTCCGGAGGAGAAGGTAGATCCGGTGAAAGCAAAGCGCACTATCGATGCCCTGAGGAAACCACAAAAGTCTCCGCCGACAACCAACTATGAGCGCATTACTGAACAGACATATCTCCAAGCCCAGCGGTCGGGAACTACTGTCAGTGATAAAAGGTTAAAAGAACGAGCAAAGGGGAAAAAAATTGCCCAGCTCGGCGAACAAGCACAGCAATCGTGCCCCCCGCTCAATGTGTCTAATGCTCCGGGGACGGTGGCCGGTTATGGCAATCTTGAAGATTACCTGCCTGACGATGCACTTCCTGATTTCATGGAGGTGGACGAACACAGATACGAGTGCGGGAAGCCTCTCGTCAAAGATGAAAAATCTCTGACAACAATGATGCAAAGATTCCATAGTTGGTACATGAAATGCTGCAGAGAGTCTGAGGGGACGAACAGTTTGTATCTGAACATTAAAGACGAGCACGACCTCGTTTCAAATTATCTGTTGTGTGTTCCATTTGATGAGTTCTTCGCGTTCTTCAATCAAAAGGCCCTCGATAAATTAATGGTCTTTTTCTACTGCATGTAAGTACTATTTCTGTCATTAAGTCTCTATATATAGCTCGGCTCTTTCATTGCATGTATTTATAATTAATTGTCCTCAATATATTATGCAGATTGAAGATCGTCGAGTGCAAAAAACAAGAAATTTATGATATTGGGTTCATTAACACAAATATCATAGATGTATTTCTGGTTGAAAAGAACGTCAAAGAGGCCGAGGACAACTTGCTATGTTCGTTGATCAAAAATCAAAACAAAGATACCATACTCTTTCCTTACAACGGCAAGTGAGTGTTATTGTCGTGTGCATATTCGGTTTCCCTTATTACTCGAGCGAGGTTATAATAATGTAATTGATGAGTTATGCATGCGTGCGCAGGTACCACTATATTCGTCTGGAGATTAAGCTTGAGCGTGGACTAGTAACCGTCTTAGACTCGAGACGGAAAGATCCCGAATCCTATGCGGACATGACTGAAATGCTCAGCAAGTAAGTTCAATCGATCATTATCGCACCATATCGGCAACTTTTTGTTCATTTCCTGATATCTCAAGTAATAATAATTATTTTCTTTGTCTTGCAGGGTTTGGTAACAGTTCACCGCAGAAGCTCTGGGACTGCCGAAGGAGCTGCGATATACATACCCGAAAGTAAGTACTACTGGCTAGCTAGTTGCGCGCATCTCCCGTTGATTCTATAGCTATACTTTCATCAATGCCATTTATAATGCTTCTTTATCAGTTTGATTGACCTCTATTTCTCGTAAAGTGCTTGTGGCAGGAGGAAGGGAATGATTTCTGTGGATACTACGTGTGCGAGTTCATCCACACCTTGACTTTGAAAAATAAGCGGGGCTACTCTAGAAGACAATATGAAGTGCGTAAGCAATAATATTCATAATTTCATTTTATTACACCATCATTTCTGTTGAGTTTCATTCATATATATGTATTAATTAACCCCCTTCTTCAAATTAGATGTGGCAGATGCGGAATGAACTCCTAGAACCAGATCGCATGAAAGCAATTCAAGAGGAATTGGCGGGATTCTTTCTTGACCACGTCATCAGTAAAGCCAGAGAATACCATGTGGAAATTGATTTCAAATGCTAGGGGTTTGTAATTAAGAGATCTTATACATATTGTACATGTAAGTAGCCAGTAGCGTCGGATACATGATACGAAAACTTGTTGTTTGACCAATCTCTCGGAGAAGGAGAGGTCGATCGATCACTTCTCTAGGTATGCATGACGAACTTCTGTACTGAATGGTTCTCTCAATCACTTATGTATATATAGTACGTAGCATCGACCAAGCAGAGAGGACACTTCTCTCTATTAATTAGCTAGCTAACACAATATATGAAACACCTAAATTAACCCCCCAAAATCCCCAACCCCCCCTCCTTTCAAAAAAAACCAGCCACTGGAATGCTGATGCGTGGATGCCTTTTGGTCCCGGTTGGAGCCATCAACCGGGACCAAAGGCCCCCTGACTGGGCTCAGCGCACAGGGCCACGTGGAGGCAGATTGGTCCCGGTTCGTGTTTGTACCGGGACTAATGGGTGGAGGTATTAGTAACGACCCATTAGTCCCGGTTCATGAACCGGGACTAAAGGCCCTTACGAATCAGGACTATTAGGTGTTTTCTACGAGTGGTAGAATATGTAGCAACCAATATGGGCATCCAGGTCCCGCTATAGGTTATTGACTGTAGAGGTGTCTCGGTCATGTCTGCATAGTTCTCGAACCCGCAAGGTCTAAACACTTAACGTTTGGTGATGATATAAGTATAGTTGAGTCATTATGGTGGTTATCGAAGGTTGTTCGGAGTCCGGGATGAGATCCCGAGACAAGAAACTCCGGAATGGTCCGGAGGTGAATATTGATATATTGGGCGAAGGGTATTGGAGTCCGGAATTCTTCCGGGGGTACCAGATGATGACTAGCATCGCCGAAAGGGGTTTCGGGGGGGGGGGGTGACAAGTGTTGGAGGGCCCCATGGGCCAAGGGGAGGGGCAAACCAGCCCACTAAGGGCCTGATCGGCCCCCTCACCCCAACTCATGTAACCAGGAGGGTTGGGGGCGCCCCCCTAGGGCTTCCCACCTCCCGGCTTAGGGGGCAAGTCACCCTAGGGGAGATCCCATCTGCCCTGGCCGCCACCCCCTAGCGGAAACCCTAGGGGCACCACCCCCTCCTCCCTTCCCCTATATATTAGAGAGGTAGAGAGAGGGTAGCCGCACACCAGAGCACATCTCCACGCCACGGCGCTGCCTCTCCTCTTCCTTGCATCCCTCTTCCTCTCCGTAGTGCTTAGCGAAGCTCTGCTGAGATTCCGCACCACCACCGCCACCACACCGTCGTGCTGTCGGAGGACTCGAGCCATTACTTCACCATCGCTTGATGGATCGAGGAGGTGAAGGCGTCATCAAGCCGTACGTGTGTTGAACGCGGAGGTGTCGTCCGTTCGGTACTTGGATCGGAGTTCGCAGGACGGATCGTGATTGGATCGCGAAGACGTTCGACTATATCAACCGGGTTTCTTAACGCTTCCGCTTAGCGATCTACAAGGGTATATAGATGCAATCCCTCCTCTCGTAGATGTTCATCTTCTAGATTGATATTGGTGAGCGTAGGAAAACTTTTTATTTCCCATGCAATGTTCCCCTACACCTTCAGTGGTAGGAAACTCTCTTGCCGCACACTACCAATCGTACTAGGCCTCCCCCATGCCATGTTATATTAGCAAGTCACCCTTCCCCCAGGCCATGCCATATTTCTTCACACATCCTTCTCAATTCCTCCTTATCCTGAAGCTAAAGGGTTTTTTTCAAATATATCATTTCTGTTTACTGAGAATTGTCGCCCACATAACATGAGATGTCTACAATTTGTGTGTATAAGAGATAATGACGTGAATCTCCTAAACCTAGATTCTTAGCAATTGAATATATGGAAAACAACAAAATGAGGTCAACTATGAGAAGAATATATCCATAGCTAATTGGTAGGTGCACAAGTGAGAGCAACTCCAACGGGCCGACCCAAACGAACGGCGCATTTATCCGTTTGGGTCGGCCGCCCTCCCGGCATCCGCTCTGTTTTGCATTTGGATCGGCAGTGCGTCCAACACGCCGACTCATTTTCATGTCTGCACTCATATTTTAAAAAAGGCCGCGGCCATAGATCATACCAACGGCCATGTCTCATGCCGGCACCATGCCAGCGCCGGCACACATTGCCGGCTCCAAAAAATATCACCACACAGTTCATGCTGGCGCACTCGCCAGCGGCCGGCACACATGCCAGCACACAAAAAGTGGTGGGACTTGAGTTCAACCACGCCATCACGGCCATGTGGTCATGCCAGCGCACAAGCCGTCATACAAAAAAGAAGGCGTGAACGCCCCGCGCCCATCTTGGCTTTGTGTCTCGTCAGGGTCATAGCCAGCGGCCAGCGCACCGCCCTCAAAGATGAGGTTCTGCATGCAGTCGTCGTCGCCGGCGACTGGCATTTCGTCGAACAGGTTGCGGGCGTCTGGTAGCACGTTGGACGGCATCTCCCGCACGGGTTTCCTCGCGCCTCCAGATGACGAGCCACCGGCTACCGGTGTGGCGTTGAGGTCAATGGGCGCAGGCGCGGGCGTCGAAGGCGCCACCATGCTCACGTCAGGCGAGCACTCCCGATAGAGGCGGGAGGCCTGTGGGTACACGTGGAAGCCGGGCAGCGGGGTGCAAGCCGACGCGCGGGGCGAGGCGGGCAGCCCCATCCGGGGGAACGCGGACGAGCCGGTGCTGGTCGCGGCGGCCGCGGCGGCGTTGACGAGGCCATGGTGGCTATGGTTTAAACCTAGCATATAGAGCGCCTCCCTCGTTGCCGACGCGATGCGGGCGTTGGTGACCTCCTGCTGCGCGGCGGCGGCAACGGCGGCAGCCGCGACGGCTTCATCACTCGCGTCCGCGGCGTGCCTCCGGCTCTTCCTCTTGGCCGACTCCGCCGCCCGTTGTTCGGGCGTCAGTGCCTTCTTTGGTTTGGTCGCGACGGCGGTCTTGCACGGGGCACGAGACTTGGCTTTGCCGGAAGGGGCGGTCTTCATGCCGAACGAGGCGAGGGAGGCGAGGCCTGCGGCGGCGTCGATGTCGAGGTGGTCGTCCATGCCGGGTGCAGGGCGGGAGCGCGCGCGGGTGGAAGGGTTTTGGGGAAAATGGTGGGAAATGATGCTTGCTGCCACCGACCGACGGGCCCGGGGAGAGGAGTAGGCGCGCTCGCACGTCCGTCTCGTGTCCGCGCTAACACAAATTTGGCTCAAAAATGGACCAGGAATGGGTCGCCTGCGGACGAAAAGCGGACGCGCGTCCGTTTGGGTCGGCGTGTTGGGCTGCCTTTTGTGTCTGCGCCGACCCAAACGGACGGCGGCAGACGAAATGCGTCGCCCCGTTGAAGTTGCTTTGAGTGGTTACTTCTGACAGTTGGTTCCCACAATTAGATCAGATCCCTGCACTTAACTTTTTTGGATTGTTTCTTCTCCGAGAAACAAGGTCACTGCTCGCATCAGCACCATTAATGACCAACACTACACCATTGACATCATGATGGTAGCCTCTGGTGAGGGCCGGAAATGGAAACGATAGTAGAAGTCACAACACACAAACATTCCAACTATGTGGTGGAGTCATTCAACACACTGTAATGAACTTTACGAGACATTTGATTACTTTAATGAATCTGCAACTAAAAGACTTTCAATCAGACGTATATAATCATAACATCTAAAATCAACTATAATTTCAAATTCGGTCAAAATCCTAGATTTGCTTTCCTCTATACTTCCAGATGCTAACTCAGGTAAGGAATGGCATGGTGGCCTCCAACGGAATGCCTATGTACGTTGAAGAGATGTATAAGGGAGTAAGATAGATGATTTTGGATGATGGGGTGTGGGGTAAAGAAATGGGGATGCATATGCTACCTTTCTCAAACTTAAACATTGTTACGAGTTTTTTTGAAATAGGGAAACATTCTTTTACATTGTATAAAATTGTTTAAAAATGTCACATATAAGTTAAGAATCTTGCGAACATTTTTTAACTGTCATGAACATCTTTTTTGAACGATAACAACATTTTCTTATAGTTACGCTAGCAAAAAACTTACTCTGTGTTAACATTTTTTTTCAAATTCGCGTTGGGCATTATTATTAATTCTTAATATATGTATTTACAATTTTTGAAAACATCTAATAAAATGAAAAAGAAAAATTGAAAGAAAGGTAAAATAACATGTACATGTAATTTGCCCGTGGTAGGGAAGAGAGTGACGCGACTCCCTTTCGCGTTGGGATGCCTGGCCCATAGACAGCTACCTGTATTACTTTTCTTAAGTTGCCTAGTAGGTTGGGGCATGATTAGAAATATGACTCCCGGCGATTTAAAACTTTTTGACGTCAGTTTGTTGCAAGTGTAACATAGATGTTGTTCCTGAGCACAGATGTCCACATGCATGTGGTTATTAGCTCGGGGAGGCAAGAACAGTGCTAATGCATAGTTGTACACGCGGTATGTGTGTAGGGATTTGGTAACTGGCTAGACATAATTTATGTATCTTTGAATACTAAGGTTTTGTTACCACACACAAATAGATTTAATTGTTAAAAAAGAACAATACATTTTCGTGCATTTTGTATGTGTGTGTGCATGCGTGTGTGTGTCAAATGATCATTGGCTTGGGAGAAAGAAGCCCAAACGCAGAGACGATCCCTGCAACGTCAAGGAACAAGCTATGTTGCAGAATGAGACTTATTCTCCACACTAGAACAGACCCATCCTCCCCGCAAATTATCCAAACTGAATCTTGCTAGCTTCCTCGTGCCTCCTACTCCCATGAAATAAGTTCGTTGTGGAATTTTCCACGAGCTGGTTCAGGGTATTCTCCGCAAAAGGGGCTTCTTTTGGACATATAATATGTTGATCGGTTCACTAGGAAGATCAAAAGAACCAATTTACACTTTGAAATTTAGGCAGCTTAAGAGGCGGGTGCTTTGGGAGCTATGTTTGTATCCATGTGTGGGATGAGAGTGCAAATGAGATGTATGCCTTTTAAAGACGTGGATGGTAGGAGTTGTACGAGGATCTTAACTACTAGCAGTTAATTAAGAAATATTATCAAAATTTGTAGTAGTAGAGTGAAGTACAATTAGGATACATGCAACCCATTGAGGAGTCGCCTGCCGACTGTGGTGATGCTACTTTCTACTTTTTATAATAGTTCATAGAAATAGTGAAGTACCATTGACTAGTCATAATTATTTTGTTTGCAAATAGTCCAGGATTCTTATTACCATGTGCAAGTAGTTTTGATACTTAATAAAAAACAATACTAACTTCTCACTTGATAGGGGTTCTTTTTTAAGAAAATGATCATTAGATGGGGAAAGAGAAGGAATTGAGTCGCCTCTTGAATCTTGAGCATATGATGAACTACATGTTATCACGCTAAGACCATGTTTAAAAGTTTTTGAAGCAAGGCGTGTTGCAAATCTACCATTGTAGCTATTCTGTAGCACATACCACAACTTGCATGTGTTTATTAATTAATTTCTAGAAGTGAGAGTAATCCTAGGACACAATTGTACATGTGGTTCACGTTTATGGTGATTTGGTTTATGCTTTTTTACTTCTGTAATTTGGCTAGACATAATTATTTGTTTTTGAACACTCTAAGATTTTGTTACCACGTGCAACTAGTTTTAATTGGTTGTGAATGAAAACGAACAATACACCTAATCGTAGTTTCTTTTTTGAGGCAAATGATCATTAGTTTGGAAGAAAGAATCCAACATGTGGTTACATGCCTTTTATCTTTAGGGGACCAACGTTCTTAGCGCTACTAATGCTTTATGCTCGCTGCAATTAGCTACTTGAGAAGAACAACATGTCGGTGGCTGTTTTATGTTTGTTGTAATCAACTAAAGCTTCATGCTTACTATGATTCAACATGGGTATGTAATCCCGTTGATCATCGATCTGCCACAAGCTACCACCTTTTTCTTGGTACTTCTCTCAGTGCATGTAAATGCAAGAAACAAACTACAGTATCTCATTCTAGTGCTGAAGTTGAGCTTCGAGCCCTTGCTACAACGACCTTAGAAATTGTATGGCATCGCTGGCTCTTAGCTGATAGAACACTTCTTTGTGACAACACATTTGCAATTCTAATTGCAAATGATCCAATTAGCATGAACTGACTACACATATTGAGATGGATGCATCGTTTATGCGCTTCCATTGTCAGCAGAAGACCATCCAACTCCGATACATTCTCCAGAGCTTCAAGTGGCAGGTTTCTTCACTAAGGCTCAAACCCGAGAACAACATAGACTTCATATTCTCAAACTAAATGTATTAGATCCACCCTCAGTTTGGGGGTCTGTGTTAAGTACATAGTAGTATATCTTTGTTTTAGCCTTTTGGGCTCCTTAGGCCCGATAGCGTAGTTTGGCTCAAGACCCATATAGCTTGTCTATAGCTCTGCTAGTGGAGTAAAGCTAGATCACATGGACCACTTCTCTTTTTATTCTAAAAATGATATGGTAGGGGACAGTAGATGCATTGAGTGGTAGTAAATATTAGGGTGATTCGTATGTAGGGCATGGCTGGTGCATGGGTGGGTTCCATGTTACATACTCATGTGAGGATGTTACATTGATTAATTACTGTTACATGTTAGATGCCACACCCACAACAGATACATATCAAATTTCATTCCGCACTACATAAAATGAATTGAATTGCAAATGTCGCAGCCCATAGCCTGATTAAAGAGAGTTATCCATCTAATGCATTAGTAAAATCCGATTGAACTACATGAGATTGTTGTTGCTGGCAAGTGTAGCATTTAGTGAGTTTGTGACTTTTTAGGTGAGTTCTGTTCATAACTTGTTGTAAAACTAGACAGGAAAATATAGTATTTGTGTTGATAAAAAAATAAAATAGACAAAGGCGGGTTAAACATGAAAATAATTGTAATTGCGAATAAAGCCTAACTTTATGCGGCCCAAGCAGCGTCCAAGCATATGTGTCTCAAGGATTGTTTAAGTATAAATGGAAATATGGAAATCATTGGAATAAGTACGATATATGTACTATACATATAAAATACACAAACAAACATGACATGTTATATCTTTGCAACATATTTGAATGGATCACTAAATTGTGTGTCGCACCAAGCATTTAGTCTCTACGGATATCATACAATTTGATTCGATTATTTGTTGGTTGCAATCGCTTCATCTTTTCTTTATCTCAGACCTATTTGTATTCTTGATGATTAAATTTTGCTTTTCTGTCCTTCGAATTGGTTGAACGTAAGTATTTTATTTTGAAGTTGTCTAAGAATTAATTTACTAATAGTTTTATATAACTACAAGAAAGAAATTCAACGCTTATTTCTTGCTAAGTAATATTTTTTTAATATCTCTACTAGGAAAATGGAAGGCAGTTGGAGTGATCGAATCACCATCTTTAGCAAGAACGTGTGCTATTGCTCAATGTTCTTTACATTCCGAACCATGAACCCCTTATATTGTCATTTTTTTACCCAAATTGGAACTCCATAGCTTCCTCGTGCCTCCTACTCCTACATATGTTATCTGTCGTTCCACCAGCTTCCAACCTACAAATTCCTAATTAGTCCACTAGAAAAAATATATGAATTGTTCTAGATTTTGGACTATTAACATACAATTTATGGTAATTGCACACATGTTTGTAAGTGTTGATGTAGAGAGAAGGAGCGGAGGAGAGATGTGTGCCTTTTAAAGACACGTATGGTACGAGTTTACGCATGGCTCTTAATATAGTCATGTCACTACCATTCCATTGGTTGTGCTACAACTACCATACATCCATACTAATGTCGTGTCATGCATGCACAGCTAGCCTACCAAAAATGAGGACTCATTAAACCTTGCATATGTATATATTATTATTAGAGGAGCCAAACATCATTGTTTAGCATTGTTTTGGTGGAGCTAAGGACATTTGGTGCACTAGCAACCCTATGAGATGCACTTTTGCATTGATTGGTCCTTG
>NC_057801.1:45490755-45505365 GCF_018294505.1 Triticum aestivum | reverse complement strand
CCCCACCCACCACCGTCGTGCCACCGGGCCGGCGCGACCAATACCGTCGTCGATCCCGACCATGGCGCCCGCCGTCGCGCACCACCTCCCGACCATGGCGCCCGCCACCACGCACCACCTCCCGGCCATGGCGCCCGCCACCGCGCACCACCCCCCGGCCACGCGCCCGCCGTAGTGCACCTCCGGCTGTTCTCAACAGTACAACTTCTTGTTTTGTGGCCGGTCGCTAAGGAGCTGAGTTCAAAATGAGAGAAGTCTAGAATATTGTCACAAAACACGCTCAGGATGTGAAAACACGCTCAGTACAAAACCATACATACATTCGTTCAAGTACTCTTTTTCTCGAACATACATTCGTCCGTTCTAGAAAGAAAAATGGTTGAATTAAAAATATTGATCAATACAAGTTAAAGTTTGTGGTCCGTTCGAAACAAAAAAAAAATGACAGAAATTCAACTTGTAAAAGTTCAAGCAAAAAGAAACCCCATGCAATTCAAATGAGAAAAGTACAAGTCGTAAAATAAGAGAAGTTCAGAACATCATTGTAAAAAAAGTTTAGTTCAAAAAAAAAGTTCTTTTTGAAAAAAATATCATTCAGTTCGATGATATAAACCATGCAAGTACAGGGCGATGATACAATAAACCATTGAAAACTTATGAGCAAAATAGAGCAAAGCCTAGTTAGTGAAAACACGCTTAGTACAAACCCATGCAAGCATCAATACAAGTACCCTTTTTCAGAACCATTCAAAATTACTCTACAAAAAATAGCTCAATGCAAACGTATACATATATCAGTACGACTACTCTGTTTTTCAGACGAGAAAACAGCATGATCCGTCATGCCATATTCAAAATTACTCTTAACGGTTGCGAAGTAGTGAAAACGTTCAACATGACTAAGTTTCGCATTTTCGATAGCTATCCAACAGGATATTATTTGCCATATTTCGACAAAGTTTTTTAAAAAATCGCGTTCAACATCAAATTTGACCGTATTCGAATTCGTTTTTAAACCGTAAGGAATTAGAAAAACATTTATATACAAAAAAGTTGCGCATTTTCCATAGCTTTCCAACGCCCTATAATTTGCATCAATCCGACGAACCGTTTGCAAAAAATTGCGAAAATACGTTTCGCCTAGAATTTCACCGTTTTTCAAATTACTTTTAAATCATATAGAATTAGAAAAAACAATACATATATGAAATATGCGGATTTTCACCAGCTTTCCAAAACCATCTTATTTGCTCAATTCCGACAAACGGTTTGAAAATTGAGTCCAAAATAAGATTCACGTTTTCGGTTTTGAAAAAAATAGTTTTTTCAAAACTGCTCTTAAACCATAATGATTTTGCAAAAACGTTCAATATACTTGAAATATGGTTGTCAAGAGCTTTCCAACGAAATATTACACGCCCCGTTCCGACAAAAAAATTACAAAAGTTTTTGAACTAAAGAAGACGATGTGTTAAACAAAACTGAAAGGATCAGTTCAACCGCTTCGAAAACATCAGTACAACCACCTGAAACCGTCAGTTCAAAAAGGGTAACAGAATAATATTGTGTTACGCGTAACAGAATAGCCCAGATGTGTGTGTGTGTGTGTGTGTGTATATATATATATATATATATATATATATATAGGAAAAATCCATCCTACCACCCGGTGATAGTTACCCCATATATATATATATGGGGGCCAAACACAAGCTGACTACAACTCCGTAGATGGACGATTAGCAAGTCACCCTTCCCCCATGCCATGTCATCTTTATTCACTCATCCTTTTCATTTCCTCCTTATCCTGAATCTAGAGTTTTTTTTTCATTCGAATAAATTATTTTTGTCTACTAAGAATAGTCACCGACATAACATGACATGTCTACAATTTGTGTACATCGGATATAGTGACGTGAATCTCTGATTATAAGCAATTGCATATATGGGAGACAACAAAATGAGGTCAACTATGCATAGAATATATCCATAGCTAATTGGTAGGTGAACATGTGACTGGTTAATTCTGATAGTTGGTTCCCATGGTTAGATGAGATCGCCGTACTTTACTTTTTTTTGGATTGCTTCTTCTCCCAGAAACAAAGTCACTGTTTGCATCAGCACCATTAATGACCAACGCTACACGATAAACATCATGATGGTAGCCTCTCGTGAGGGCCGGAAATGGAAACAACGGTAGAAGTCCCAGAACACAAACATTCCAACTATGTTGGGGATTCATTCAACACATTGTAATGAACTTTGCAAGACATTTGATTAATTTGATGAATCTTCAACTAAAAGACTTTCAGCAAGACATATTTAATCATAACATCTAAAATCAACTTTGATTTCAAATTCGGTCAAAATCCTAGATATGCCTTCCTCTATACCTCTAGTTGCTAACTCAGCCAAGGAATGGCAGGGTGCGCTCCGATGTAAGAGAGATGATTTTGGATGGTGGGGTGTGGGGGTAAAGAAATGCGGATGTGTATGATACCTTTCTCAAACTTAAACAGTGAAGATTGGTTAACTGATGACATTTCGCCCTTCTGATGTGAAGTTTCTGTAGTTGGATAAGTAAAGATTAATTCATTCAACTGATCAATGGATTAAAAATACGAAACCTGCAAATTAGAACTATTGATGCCAGTTGGTTTGCAGGTGAACGTTGTATCATTTGTACGGATGTGCTCTCGCAATGGACAAAAGGCGATTGGGGGAGCGATGCGACAACACCGCCTTCTCTCATGAGAGTAAAATAGGTGTTACCCTATTTGATGTATAAGCGAGCTTTCACACAAATTAGCGAGTCATGTAAAAAGACCAGGCAATTTGTAGATAGCGAATATACTAGAGGACCTGCTTTTGGGTACCGCCCAGATGATTTCTGGTCAGTTTTTTATTGTTTTCTTATTATTCTTCACATGTTCATTTTGTGTCTTTTTTTGTTTCTCTTTTTTATTTTTATTTTACAAAATTGTTCAATATTTTTAAAAATAATTAAAAAAATTGTCTTTCGTAAACTCATGAGTTTTAAAAAATGTTTAGTTTTCACGTAAATGTTTGAAATGTTCAAAAAACACAAGTTCTAAAACGTATTTAAATTTTAAAAACTGTACATTTCATTGTTATAGATTTTTTTTCATTGGGCAAACATTTTTTTTGCATTGTATATTTTTTAAAATTCACATACATATTCTGAATCATGCGGACATTTTTTAGCTGTCATGAACATCTTTTTTGAATGATAACAACATTTTCTTATAGTTACGCTGACAAAAAGAACTCTGTTTTAACAATTTTCCAAATTTGAGTTGGGCCTTATTATTAATTTTTAATATATGTATTTACAATTTTTGAAAATATATAATAAAAGAAAAAACGGAAATTGAAAGGAAGGTAAAATAACACGTAATTTGCCTCTAATAACCTGCTTTCTTCGCTCATCACGTGTCATTATGGAGGGCCGCCACCGCTATGCTCCCCTCCATTTTGGGGCATGTACAATGATTGATAAGTCTGTCTTATCCTATGTCCGCCATGTAATCTAGATAAGGCAATAAAAAGTGATGTACAATGGGTTGTTCTTAGTCTTGCCTCTAATAACTAGATATCCCTAAATATGTGGAGACAATTATTGTTAAGAGATCATCTTAATTAAGAGAAGGCAAACCTTTTCTTATGGTTTCTCTCTCGTCCATCTAAGCGATTATCCTATCAAGACTGGATTTTCTACTCCTAGGTGCACCCACACCCGCATGAACAATACACTTGAAAAAAAAATACAAAACAAAATTGAAAAAATCTGAAATTTTGGGACATCAAACTAGATAAAAAGTTTTAGCTTCTTGCAAAATTTCGTGACCAAATAACATTCGAGGAGCCCTCGGCAAAAATAACAAAATTTATGTTCAAAATTTTGTTCACTTTTCAGGAGTGGTTTTGTTTTTTTACCAAGGGCTCCTCAAATGTTATTTGGTCACTAAGTTTTGCAGAAAACTAAAACTTTTGATCTGGTTTGATGTCAAAAAAATTCGGATTTTTCTGGTTCTATTTTTCTTTTTTCATGTGGGTGCACCTACACCCGGGAGCAGCCACACCTTTCTCTTATCATATATAGCACTATTAAGATAAAACCATTGTACACACCCTACTTCTTCACGAAGCGAATCCTTCGACCGTTCTTATTTTCCCCTTTCTCGTTCGTCATGTAGCAGTGGAGGAGGGGACGACAGTCGGCCCCGCCTTGATTCATCCCATGCCAGGGGATACAATGAAGTGCCGCCGCGGCTGCATAGCCACACATCCCCGCACTGCATCACACCTTCGGCCATGGCCGCCGCGTGTTGCGTGGAGCACCCGTCGCCGCCGTCGCTCCATCACAGTATCCCCCGTCGCTGTCAGCGCTGCATCGCAGCACCCACCGCCGTCACCGGCGAAGCATCTGTCGCGGCCGCATGTGCTGGGATATAGCCCTCACCAGTGTTGCTACTATCGGGGGACGTAACAGCGAAGCGCGGCATGTGTTCGGGAGAGGAAGGAAGTGATGGACCGCGCGCGCCGCTGCGTGTGCTCGGGTGGAGCAAGGTGGACGATGAAGCGTTGACTCATCTAACAGCTTAGACAGGATGGATCGGACGGCTCTCGACCGGTCGACCCGACTGATTTCCCCGGTTGATCCGTAGCAGTGTTAAATCAAAGCTGAAAATCTGACAATTGCTTTTTTCCTCCTAGACTAGACTCTCCGTAGTGTGCCTACTAGATAAATAGATTTCAGAAGGCAAGGGGAGGGATTAGCTCTGCAGTGGGGACTTGACAGTCCAGGAGCTGAGTGAGCCATGCAGAGCTTGTCAGACGCACGCACGACCCATAGCTTGAGCAGGTCCCTCGACGCATCCTGCCATCCCTTTATTCTGTAATCCTCTCGTTTCCGATCCACCACCCTTTTGCTTCCATTGATCTGCAACCGTGATGCGGCGGTTCCTTTACTCGGCACACGCGTTGCAGGCGTCGTCTTCTCCACGCAGAGTTGCGCGGTGCCATGGCTGGACCTCAGGCACAGCTGATACATCCTGGATTCGGAGCTCCGGTAGAGGTGATCCATGGCCTTGCGGAGCAGCTTCTCGTCTACGTCTTGCAAGGTCGCATTTCGATGGACCGTTTCTTGCTCCTTCCCGTCGATCACCTCGAAAGCAAAGCTGTCGTCGTGAGGCTCTATGCCCTCTGGGAAGTCATGGGTCAGGCTGGACGTACCGAGCGGGCTTTTCGGCCCGCTCGTGGCCCGTTCGGTCTTGGCCCGCTCGGTCCTGGCTCGCTATAGAAATTGGACGGTCCGGTCTGCCAAATTGGGCCCGAAAAAATGTCGGTCCGGTCCGGTCTTTAACCGGGCCGACCGAGCGGACCGAGAAAACACAGCGACAGCCGCCGCCGTTCCTCGTCGTCGCGGCCACGGGCAGCCCTGGGGTGAACCACTGTGTCTCAGAGCTTGCCCTACCCTTTCATTCTCACGTCCCCGTTTCGTCCCAGCATCTTGCCGCCGCTCGCCGTCGCTGTCGTGTGTGCACCGCAGCCGCTCTCGAGTTCTCGACCATGGCATCGACCACAACTGTTGCACCAATTCATGCCATGGCAGCACTTTTCGCCGTGGAGACAAAGACAAGTGCCATGGCAGCCACTTCAGCAGAGCAAGCACGCACGTAGGCCACCAATCGGATCGTGGGAGAACGCTCTGCCGTGATTTTTGGATCGTGGGAGAAATGCTCGGCCCTGATTTTTGGATCGTGGGAGTAATGGTTTGCCGTGACTTTCACGTCCAACAGATTAGGCAAGTACAGTATTGTTTTGGAAGGCTCAAAATTTGGCGGCGGCTTCCTCTAATCACGCGTCATCGATCCCACGCAGTTGTTCCTTTTATTATGCCGAACAGAGAATAGAAAGTACGAGAGAAAATGGAATTGATCCAAAAATCATGGCGTCATTTGACGACCTTCTCCACGTTAGATTTGATCCGCTAATCAGGGCAAGGCCCGCACAGCGAAAATCATGGGCTCATGCACGCGCAACATTACTTGCATGCAACAGAAAAACTGCTAAGAAATACATCGTGTGCTGGTTCATGGCTACATCAAAAATCAATCAAACAACAGCCGCGCCGCCCAGCGCACTTCCACAGCACGTCGCCCACCTCGCCGCAGTCCCTTGCACGTCGCCTACCTCGCCGCTGCACCCATGGACGTCGCCGCCGGTGGTTGTTGGCCGGTCCGCTCGGTCCGCTCGGTCCGGCCCGGGCTTTGCAGCCGCCGGTCCGGTCCCTATAAACAGGACCGGCAGGTTCGTCGGTCCGGTCCGGTCCGGACCGCCAGCGGCCGGTCCAAACGCTGGCTCGGTCAGGGACCGGACCGGCCCGGACCGTGTCCACCCTGAGTCATGGGGAATAAAAAGGACTGACAGCTTCAGACCTGGATTTTTCAGAGACCTTCTTCTACTCCCCCCATATGTTTTATGCGGAGCTCGAGCCGTCGGCGAGATATAGCACTGCAGATAGACCGTAATCACCTGCTCTGGAAACAGTGTGCACGCCAACCTCGTCTTTGATGGTGACAACGATGATTGTTTGTCGGTCTTGCTGCTGTTACAAGTAGAAGGGACGATGGGATCATCATGGCCGCCGCAACAGAGCGGGTCTGGACGAAGACATTGGGTCAAGGTCCTGTGTATATCGACCCAGTACTCTGTCTCTCTGAAGGGGGAGCTCTCCACCCAGGAGAAATCCTGGGTTGGAAGCTGGACGAGCTCCCTCTTGAGGCCATCCGCGGCCACCTTGAGGTGCGGCGTCACCGCCTGCATGCACCTCGCTATGATCCCGAGCACGTCGCTGCTCTCGGAGAGGCGCAGCATGAACCTGGAGCTGAAGCTCTTGGCGGGCGCTTCGCCCACTAGTGCTCCTTTCATTCGTTCGCCCGTGCCGTCTTTGTCTTTCGCTACAATTTTTTCACTTCGATTTTTTCTTCTCCCTAATCTTTTATAATACTTTGAAAGCAATGAAAAAAAGTGTATGAAATAGAAAAACAATCATGGGTTTGAAAAAGTTTGAAAGGGTAGACTACAGACCGGCTGGCCATTGACCGTTGATCTCTAACCAGATCTGTTGACCGCTGACTTTTTAGAAACATTTCGCTGGTTTGAGAAAAAATTCACGAATTTAAAAAAAAATTGTAAGTTTGAAGGAACTTCATGAGTTTGAAGAAAAGAAAACTTTGAGTCTTCAAGGGCGCGCTGGCGCTGCCTGCAGTGGCGCAGCGTGTCGCCGCACTCCTGGGCGGCGCGATTCAGCTTGCTTAGCCAGCGGAGCATCGGCGCGGCGGTGATCTGCCACCGGTCGGAGAGCTGCAGCGCGGTCTCCATCTTGACGTGCGCTATCTCCAGCCTCTCTGTCTCGTCTCTGTCGCATGGCCTCTTGCCAGGCTTGTCGATGATGAAGCACTACTAGAAATACCACTACTAATGGCGCACCTAATATGGCCATTAATGGCGCATCACTGGTGCGCCATTGATAGCACGCCATTAGTAACTTTTACTAATGGCGCACCACCTGGTGCGCCATTAGTATATGCGAGGGTGCGCCATTAGTATGCCTCCCAGGGGGCATGTATACCCAGGTGCTTTGGCATACTAATGGCGCACCACCTCTGGATGCGCCATTAGTAACCGCAGCATACTAATGGCGCATTACCCGGTGATGCGCCATTAGTATGCACTGTCATACTAATGGCGCACTGTCGTGTGATGCGCCATTAGTATGAATATTAGGTTTTTTTTATTTTTTTATTTTCTGTTTTTTGCACAGGTTACAAAATGTATAATTTGACAAAATATAAACAGCACACATCAACAATAGATTCATCAAATACAATAGAAGATTAGTCTTTGAATACAATTCATCATATTAGTCTCCGAATACAATTCATCATATTAGTCTCCGAATTGAAAAGACCGAACAAAGATAGAACATTATATTACAAGTCTCGAGACCGCGAGTAGCGAGCTTATCTTCGCATTACAAGTCGATATCGATCATCTAAACTACCATCACATAGAAGAGAGCTGCGGTCATCACGATGAGCATCATCACGATGAAACTCGTCTTCATCCGGTTCCTCCAACGCTCCCTCCCCTCTCCCGCTAGATAGCGGGCGTATCTAGATTCGGCCTCGACCCTATTGGTGTACCCTTTATAACTGTTACCGCTGAATCGGTGAACCTGTCTCCGACACTCCTCCCAGTCATCGTAGACTCCGGGAACCTTACCCTTGTACACGACATACGTCGGCATCGCTATGCACTAGCCAAACGAAACGTTAGTACCAATTCACAGACAATACATAAGCAATATATAAGTATGCAACAGAACGATCGGAAGAGAAAAGCAAGACATTAATAGCATCGATTACATCTAAGTTGAACGACTCTCGAAACCAAAGAGACATACTACAAGTTCATTAAAGTTTAATTATAACATGAGCCAATCGATGTTTCAGAACTAGACAACTCGACTCAAGGGACCGGAGCGTGGATGAAGCCGCCGTCTATCGTGGGAGTCATGAAAGAACGGGCGTTGTCATCCTGCATTTGTAGCATTGTGTCGATGTCACTGTTGGACGGTTGATTTCTGAGGTAGAACTGCCCCGAGGTACGAAGGACATCTTGATGGATGATTTCCGCAAACTCCGACTGGATGCGAAAGAATTCTTGTCGGAGGTCCGCGTCCTGGATTGCCGACACGCTCGCGGCCCAATCTTGGAGTTTACTCGGTAGCAGAAGTTGATGATGGTCCCGTACGATCGCCCGCATGTGATGGATGGCGTAGTAGGCACCCTTCTGACCGCCAGGCGGCTACTTGACGCAGCAGAACATCGTATTGTGGGAGAACACGTGCTTGCCGTACTTACGAATAGGCCTGGTGAAGGTGCCTCCAGATTTGGCGTAGCCGGGGAGAACATCATCAAGAACCTTCTTGACATTTGTGTAGTCTACGTTCGACTGATGGTCCGGGCCGAAATACGTGGCCATGGAATATTTGGGGCTTAGGAGGATGAGCGTGCAACGTGTGTCACTGCGGAAAACACGGAATGTTAAAAGAAAAACGATCGAAATGTAAGAATTCATATGTTACGGGCCGGTTGAGGGGAGGACTTACTCGGGAAAGTAAGGCACGAGGAAGTTATCCTTATCTTGGTTTGCCAGAATGACGCCTTCGAGGTAAGAACTCGCGACTTGCCGGTCCCCAGCGCTGCCCAAGATCTTGGCACGCATGTAGAAGGGGTCGACTATCACGATGTCCGGGGTCTTGTCGCGAATGATCCGCATCTCCATACTCAGCGAAAATAGCCGAACGAAGGTGTAGTGCAGCGGATGAAGGTTAAACATAGCAAAGATGTCATCAAACCGCAGGACGATCGTACCCCCGATGTCGCCATCCACAAAGCCCTTGCCCTCTGGCACCTTGGCCACGAAAACCGGGTATGCCACATCCTTCTCTCTGAGACGCCGCTTCTCCAAAGAAAGAACACTGTCGTGCAGACTCCGCATAGCACCGGTTGCAGCATTGAGCATATTTGGTGGTAGCATCGCCCTACCCGCCACATGCACCCTCCTCGAGATATCCTTAGGTGAAGGTGGCCCGTCCTGAGCACGGATCATACTCGGTGCCGGCTGGCTCGCACCCTTCTTAGTCTTTCTTTTGCGTGCCTTCTTCTTCTCCTGTAATGGGACCGAGTTTTGCTCACAGACCGCCTTCTTGAGTGTGTTGGGGCTGATAATATTTCGCACCTCGCCTATCTGAGGCTCGATGAAGTCGGCAGCTGGAGGCGTCTCCTGAGAGCTGAACGCCAGACGGCGCCTGTTGCAACTTGGCTTCTCCGCGGTACGAGCTAGATTGCACACGTCTTTTGTTGGGTTTGGTTCTTGAGAAGGAGGCCCCATGAAGTCGCCATCGTACCCATGCTCGGCAAAGTACTGATCGACGTTGCCAAATGTATCATAGTCGTCGTCGTCGTCATTCTGATCCTGTGCCATATGCATGTTTGAATCCAGTGGCATAGGGATGTCCGGCACCGTTACGGCGGTCTTGCCATGGGGCCGACTTGGCGCCGGCACGACTGGCGGTGTTGTCTTTGGGGTGGTGTCCCCCGCCCCCAAACGAATCTGGCCCTTCGGCCAAAGCAGGGGCCAGCTCAGGCAGGCGCTGAGGGTCATCACGTCATCATCGTCGGCCCCGACGGGTCGATTCGGAGGTAACAAGTCGTCGCAGCCTGGCAGCACCCGAACCAGTTGAACCCTAAACAAGTTGGGTGGCATCTGGGTACCGTGGAACAAGGGGTTGCCCGGTTGAACGATTTTGCCCTTGGCGACATCGACCAACTCGTTGTTCACGAAGTGGAGGAGAGTGCACGGAACGTCGGCGGCGCCCTGCGAAAACATGTAGGGCGTCAGGGATGCCCAGTCAAAGGCAAGGAGATGAAGTCCTCGGCCGAGAGAGGCTTAATTAGTTACCGTGATGATGGCGTCGAGCTCGGCTAATGTAGAGGCACGGCCAACGGCGGGCGTGCAGTTGACGGAGGGTCGCTTGCTGCAGAGGTGCCGGCCGGCGTACACCCGGGTGCATTAAGCTCCCGTGCCGGCGTCGGAGACACCAATGCCGCCTCCGCCGGAGGCACCAATGGCCCCGCCATCGCATTATGCGAGTTGCTGGCCGTGAAGCTAGGAACCGGGGGCGGCCCCTGTTGGTCGCCCGCAATCCACGCACTCAACCCCGAGATCAAGGTAGGCACAAGGGCGGTGATCGTCGCTCCGAGTCGTTGTTCCACTTGCTCTTGGACAATCTCCGGAATCCGCGCCACCTGTGCCTTGAGTTCTTGAACCTCTCGCGCCTGGCTTTCCGAGCTGGTCTTTTTCTCCTTCCGCACACCAGCGGTATAGTATGACCCCCATTTTGTCGACAAGCCTTTGCCGGCCACACGACCAGCTGACGTCGGCTTACTGAGCTTATCCTTGTTCTTCATTATATTCAACCCCCTATTTAGAGTGGTGTCCCAAGGGTTGCTCTGAGTCGACCCCGCGCTACTGCTTTCAGTCGCCTGCGGAAGGAATGTGAACCATTTAAAAATTCGGCTTCATTAATTAGAATGCAACCATATGGAGCTAATTACGCGGGGGTGTATTCCTTACCAGAACAAGCTCAAGCCGCCTGGTCTTCGGATCCGTGGTAAGCTCCTTTGTTTTCGGATCCTTCTTGTACGGGGCCGTGACAAAGTTCCTGGTCTGCTTGTCATCGTATTTATCGAAGAGGGGCGGTAGGCCTTGCTCGGCACGGTCCGCCTCCTCCTTGTCCCATATAGGCTCCGCCACTCTGTAACCGCCGGGACCGAGTGTGTGTTCCCCTATGTTCAGCTCCCGCATTTGTTTCCCCCACTCACTTGATTGGGAGCTTGCGGTGCTCGAGCAATTGATCTTGAAGTCGTTGTAGTCATCTTCGGTGATCGAAGGATTTTTCTCCTTGATCTTCTCATAACTCTCACCTTTCTTGATCATTCTCTTCACATTGCTTTTCCAAGTAGACAGGGCCTTGCTCATCTTCGTGAGGGCAGCATTGTTCACTTTATTCCCTTTGAGGCTTGTGTTTTCGAATTCAGCGGGGAACTTGTATCGTTCGTGCAGCTTCGTGAAGAGGAGGTTGCGCAAATTCCCTCGGTCAGGATGCCTCAGGTTCTCGGTGTTGATCGAGACGGTGCTCCGGACAATGCACCCGAGCTGAAGCGAGTACCCCTTGACTATTCGTTCGGGCGCCGTTGGATTCCCGTTGGAGTCCACTTCAGTAACTTCCTCCTTGAGGGTGCGGAGCACGATCGGGCGCCGGTCCTTCCGTTGCCTCTTCGGCTGGCTGCTATCTGTGCGTGCGCCGCCATCATCAGTGGTGGCATCCTCGGCGGCACCATCAGTGGTGGCATCAGTGTGGTCATCCTCGGCGGCACCATTCGTGGTCTCAGGATCGGTGGGGAAGGCGGCGGCCTCATACAAGTGAGGTTGTTCCTCCATCTCCTGGGACAGCTCCCAGAATGCCTTGCCGCCCGAACCCCCGGCCTCATTGTTGCGGGCCATGTTTCTCTCTAAATAGAAACAAAGTTTGGTCAAAAAGTTGGTTATTGTCAAGGAACAAGATCATGGTCTCATCATTTAGGGTTTGTCGACACCGAGGCATCCTAAAATCTAAGCTTTTATCATTGAGGGTTTTTCGACGCCAAGGCACCCTAAAAGCCTAACTTTTCATCATTTCGGTTTTTATCGACACCGAGGCACCCTAAAAGCCATGCATTAGTCACAAATACGCCGGGGCACTTGATCCTACTTAATTAACTACTAAGATACCCCGGCCTATGCATTAGTCACAAGTACCCCATATGTCCTATTTTTAGCAAAGTCATGCTAAAATTCACGGAAAATTTCAGCATGACCTTTGCTGAAAATAGGACATATGGAGTACCCGAATTTGCCGGAACGGAAGTTAATCGACATTCCGGCAAACTCAAGGGCCTCTCGGGGTACCTGCAAAATCATCACGATACGATGGTCGGAGACAAAACCCAGCAAACTAGTAAAATCATCACAAATTGTTTTCTGTTAAAGATGATCATCATCTTTACAAGTCTTTCTCAATGTGATCACAAGTAATTCAGAGGCATCACAAGTAATTCAGAGCATCACAAGGCATTAGTAGTTCAGTACATGAACAAGTTTTACAAACCCATATAAGAACAAGTGAATTCTAGTCCCATTGACACTCCTGGTTTTCTACAAACACCAAGTACTAGGGCACACAAAAGTTCTGAAATTTGTGTGCCTAACTGAATTAACTGAATTTTCAGTAACCGAATAAACTGAATTTTCAAAACTGCAAGAAGCCAATTAAAAAAATCCAACGGCACTAGAACTGAGCTGATTGACAGTAGTTTTGTTCACTGTTATGAAGAGAAACTTCTTCTTGTAAGAAAGGACTTCGCGTGTGGTTTGGAATATTCAGAAATCAAGTTGAAATATAAAACCATATAGAGGTAGGTATGCTACAAGTCTACAACATATATACTAATTAATCAACTGCAATCAGGAGACAGTTTCTTCTTCTAAGTCCAGCTCACGGTTCGCTGAATTAAGAAAAATACATCATCATTTCAGAAAACTTACGCAAACTACTCAAAACAGGAAGAAGAAGAAAAACACATTTCAGAAGGAAAAAACTGCATGCAAAAATAGCTTTCAACTTAACTCGAATGCTTGTATATATCATTATAAAAATTGGGTGCTAACTGACGCAAACTTCTGATAATCATTCAGAGCAGCTCAACAAACTTTGAACAAGCAGGACTCATGGCCAAATTAAAGTAGAGTAATCCTACGGTGCATTTCCGATAAATCCATGGATGGATGTACGTATCACTACAGATTGAACA
The DNA here is from genome assembly GCF_018294505.1 of Triticum aestivum. Classification (NCBI taxonomy): domain Eukaryota; kingdom Viridiplantae; phylum Streptophyta; class Magnoliopsida; order Poales; family Poaceae; genus Triticum; species Triticum aestivum. Next base: position 45,491,860 of record NC_057801.1, on the reverse strand, counting down.
CAACATTTCCATTAATTTTTTCTCCAACTGGTAGTATAATAACTATACTCTAATTCAGTAAGTAATTTAATCTCTGGGCCAAGACCTACAAGTAGATTAATTGACTAAGGAGGAGAAAAAGACCTGCGGCGGCTCTCCATGTTTGCGAGAACCCTTGCAATCTACCCCCTCTGTGTCAAAATATAAGTCATTTTTGACACTATCATAGTGTCAAAAACCGTCTTATATTTTGATACGGAGGGAGTATTTCATAGTTTATATCTATTTGTGAGCCACTTATCCCTTGCTCCCAATGCTGCTTCAAGTTGTACTCTTTGTTGAGATGGCTAGCGAAGATTTATTTGACCAATTTATATGCTACTCAAAAGAGGATATATGCTACAGGAGTACATGTACTTCTCTGAACTGAAGTGTAACCATTTATTTGTCAAAAGTTTCTGTACATATCTATTCCCAGGTCGTACAATATTTTGACATCCAAGTGTGCAGCAAGACATTCACAAACAGAGCAGCAGCATACAGTTCCAAGTTTTAAGTTCCAGGACAGGCCCACACTGTCGTTCCTAATTCAGAGATGTGATTCAGCATTTGTTCAAAACTAACACTTGCATAGATACCAGCAGATACTGCCCTCAAGTTGCAGTTATTCCTCACAGGTATGTGCTAGTGTAACTAACCGACATTTACAAAGTTTTTTTTCTTGAATGTACAAATGGTTTTGTATTTTTAACAGTTTGTTATAGTCAAATGACCAGAACTGCACATGTGCTGCTACAACACACACACTTTTGCCAAAAATGATCAATCATCTCCCTCTTCTCTAAACTTTGAGAATCGAGGTCCTACAATATCTTGACTTGAACAGAGCAGAATGATACAGTTTTAAGTTTTGTTCAAAACTGCAATCATAACAGACTTTCTTGCGGCTATAAGTAGATTAATTGACATGAATGGAGAAGTAAGGAGGAGGTGGTCGTACCTTGGGCGTCTAGTCTAGGTCCTGCGGCGCCGTGGCGTCGAGGGAGGCGGGTCGACGGTGGTGTGGACGGGGCGGGGTCGAGGTGGGGCAGCGGCGTCGGGGCGGGGTCGAGGCGGCGTCGGGGCG
>NC_057801.1:45482132-45490372 GCF_018294505.1 Triticum aestivum | reverse complement strand
CGGCGAGGAGAGGGCGAGGGAGGGAGAGGGCGAGGGCGAGGGCGAGGGCGAGGGCAGCGGCGGCGGCGGCGGTGGATCGAGAGCGAGAGAACTGGCGAGGGGGATCGGGCGAAGGGGGATCGGGCGAAGGGGGGATCGGGCGAAGGGGGGCCACAATACTAATGGCGCACCTCACCGTGGTGCGCCATTAGCATGTCCATACTAATGGCGCACCTCACCGTGGTGCGCCATTAGTATTTTTTTTTATTTCAACTCCAGCCAAAAGGTTATGTAGTACCAGAACCTATCTATGTCAAGCCCACTCTACTAGCTTGACTGGTCAGCATCCAGTTCTCACACCAGGAGGTCATGGGTTCGACTCCCAGGCTCCACAAATTTTTTTTAGCATTTAAACTGTTTGATACTTATTTATGTTTAAATATGTTCAAACTTGTTTAAATAATAACAGTAATATTTTTTTTATAAGACAGTAGCATTTAAAAAGCTGTTTGATACTAATTCTTTTTATAAGACGGTGCGCGGGGTGATATCGTACGGAGTTCTGATAACCATCGCTCTTCATGTCCTTGGCCTCGGTGTAGAATGTGTAGCCGTTGATATCGTACGCCTCATAGGTCATCAGGTTGTGCTCGGCGCCCTGTGACAAGGCGAATATGAGTTGTTCTTCCGCGGAAGAATCCTCATGTAAAGGGTACGACAGAAGCTTATGCTTGAACCAACGCGTGAAACATGAGTTGTGCTCTTTGAGTGTATCTCCGTCCGTCCTCTGTTGGCCTCGGTCATTGTACGTCTTTTTAATAAAGGTTTTGTGCTCTACCACCCAAGGATCGACCACGTCTATGTGTTGTAGCGCGACTAGGTTTGCTCTTTCAAAGTCGGCGAGTCGACCCTCGAAGTCGACATGCATTTCGCGGCGACCCTCACGGTGACCCCATCCAGCGAGCCTGCCGAGGTGCCTGTTGACGGGCAGACCAACGGGGTTCTCGATGCCTAGATAATTCGTGCAGTAGGAGATGCACTCTTCGGTCAGAAAGCCCCTGACTATGCTTCCTTCTGGACGTGACATGTTGCGAACATATCCTTTGATGACACCATTCATCCTTTCGAACGGCATCATGCTGTGCAGGAACGTCGGCCCGAGTTGGATGATATCCTCCACTATATGGACCAGCAGATGCACCATAACGTCGAAGAATGCGGGCGGGAAGTACATCTCAAGCTCGCATAGTATCACCACGATCTCTTCCTGTAGCCTTCTGAGTTGCCTCACGCCAATCGACTTCCGAGAGATGACGTCGAAGAAGTTGCATAGGCCAAATAGCGTTTCACGGACGTGCGCGTCCATGATCCCACGGATTGCAACTGGAAGTATTTGCGTCATCAGCACGTGACAGTCGTGAGACTTCATCCCGCTGAACTTCTGCTTCGCTGGGTCTAGGTATCTGCTTATCTTCCCCGCGTAACCGTAAGGAAGTTTTACTCCTAGGAGGCAGGTGAAAAACTGCTCGATCTCCTCCTGACTTAGAGTGAAGCACGCGGGAGGGTAGTCATTTCCGGTCTTCTTGGCCTTTTTGCCATTGCGACGACTTTCTGTGTCCTGCTTCGCCTCATCATCATCATCATCATCATCATCATATATAGCGTGAAGCTCCTGCCTGATGCCCATTGATTTCAAGTCTGCCCTTGCTTTCGGCCCATCTTTGGTCCTCTCTGGCATGTTGAGCAGGGTACCAAGCAGACTCTCGCACACGTTCTTCGTGATATGCATGACATCAAGGCTGTGAGGCACACGGTGGATCTTCCAGTACGGCAAGTCCCAGAAAACAGACCTTGTTTTCCATACCTTCAGCAGCGGCTCTGGCGCCTTTCGCTTCTTTCCCGGCTCTGGCGCCTTTTGCTTCTTTCCCGGCAGTGGGCAGTCTTTCCAATTTTTCAACAGCTTGTCTATTTCCTCGCCGCTCCTCGTACACGGGCGTTTTCGGGGTTCGGTTTCACCATCGAACAGATCCTTGTGTTTCCTCCACGGGTCATCGTCGCGAAGCCACCTTCGATGTCCCATGAACACGGTTTTCGAAGACCCGGGATCTCTATCTAGCTGGCGATACGTTGTGTCATCCATGCACCTTACGCATCCAGAAAATCCGTGGACTACCTGCCCCGCGACATATCCGTAACCGAGATAGTCGTGCACCGTCGCGAGCAGTGCGGCTCTCATAGGGAAATATTCTTTCTCTGCGGCGTCCCACGTATTGGCTGGCGTTTTCCACAGCGTATCAAGCTCCTCTTTCAGCAGCCCCAGATACAGATTGATGTCGTTCCCTGGTTGTTTCGGCCCTTCAATTAGCATACTCATGTGAATGTACTTCCTTTTCATGCACAACCAGGGGGGAAGGTTGTACATCCACACAAACACAGGCCAGGTGCTATGTGTGCTTCTCTGGCTGCCAAACGGATTGACTCTATCGGTGCTCGCGCCCAGCACGATGTTCCTTGGATCGTTCCCAAATTCCGAGTCTTCGAAGTTCAACGCTTGCCACTGGCTCGCATCCTTAGGGTGACTCAGCATCTTGTCTTTTTTATATATCTCCGGATCATTTGCGTCATCTTCCCGCTTCTTCTCCTCCCTATCCGCGTGCCAACGCAGGAGCTTTGCTACCTTAGGGTCCGCGAAATAGCGCTGCAGACGAGGAGTGATCGGAAAGTACCACACCACTTTTCGAGGAGCTTTCTTCCTCTTCTTGTATCGAGTGACGCTGCACACCGGACATATGGTAGACTCCGCGTGCTCGTCCCGATAAATGATGCAATTGTTCATGCACACATGGTATTTCACGTGCGGTAAATCCAGAGGACACACGATTTTCTTCGCCTCCTCCAAACTGGTCGGGCACTTGTTCCCCTTGGGAAGACGTTCGTGCCAGAATGACATGTTCTCGTCGAAGCATGCGTCGGTCATTTTGTGTTTTACCTTCATCTCCAGGGCCATGAGCGTTACTTTCAGGCGGGTATCCTCGGGCCTGCATCCTTCATACAATGGAGTAACCGCGTCTAACTCAAGTTGATCCATCTTGGCTTTCTCTCGGGCGGCAGCTCTTGCGTTATCCGTCTGCTTGAGAAGCAGCTCTTGAATATGAGGGTCCTGCACCCAGCCCATCGATGGTCCAGCGTCGTCTGCTCCGCCGGCATCATCATCTTCATGATCATGCCCGTCGCCTGCTCCGGCATCTTCCTCATCATCATGTCCTGCATCTTCTACATGATGACTGTGTACAGCATCATAGTCGTGATCATCTCCTGGGGATTCTTCGTCTTCTCGCCCGCCCGAGCCGCGGTGGTTGTCTTGCTGCCCTTCCTCATTTCTTGCCCGGCCCGCATGGACGACTTCGTAGTCATCTTCATCACCTTGCCACCTATAGCCATCCATGAAACCACGCAACAGCAGGTGGTCCCGCACCTGCCTGGAATCCGGGTCTGCAATAAGGCTCTTCAGCTTGCATCTTCGACACGGACATCTTATCTCCGTCTCGTTCTTTTGAAGCATCTCGGCCTTCGTGGACCTCAAAAACCTATTCACGATGCCTTCGGTCATCGTGCGGACCATGGTCGCCTGCGGGGTAGAGCAAAACGATATTTTAGAACCAAACAAAAATTTGGCATGACTTTCCCTAAAAATAGGACCAAAAAGAATGCTTAATGCCAAAATTCTCGCCGAAGCGGAAATGAATCAACATTCCGGCAAAATATTGGCAACTATCGCATATCAAATACCGGTACACCTCCAAACACAAACACATATGCAACACCACAAACATATGCAACACCACGAACATACATAGATCTAGCTAGGCCGTAAAAAGTGCATGTGCACATTGTTGTAAGGAGAACAACCTAAATATAGCTTCCCCCCTTACTTACCTATTAAAACAAGGTAATTTAACCACTTAATTTGAATGAATCTATGGTGGAAATGAGGTGAAAAAGAGGAGGCACCCGAGACAAGGAGGAGGTGGAGAGAATGAAGTGGGGAGAAAGTGAGTGTGTGGGTAAGAGAGGCTGTCCCAAATATCTTGTTGCTGCCCACTTACTAATGGCGCACCCATTGCATGGTGCGCCATTAATAGTTATAACTACTAATGGCGCACTTAAGCAAGATGCGCCATTAGTATGTTTGGATAGGCGCACTAGTTCAAACAAAAATTCTATACTAATGGCGCACCCACTGCCTGGTGCGCCATTAGTAGTTACAACTACTAATGGCACACTTGGGCAGGATGCGCCATTAGTATGTTTGGATAGATGCACTAGTTCAAAAAAAAATTCTATACTAATGGCGCACCTACTGCCTGGTGCGCCATTAGTAGTTACAACTACTAATGGCGCACTTTGCCCGGATGCGCCATTAGTATGTTTGGATAGGCGCACTAGTTAATTTTTTTTTGATACTAATGGCGCACCCGTAGCATGGTGTGCCATTAGTAGTTTAAACTCTAATGGCGCATCAGACTGTGGTGCGCCATTAGTATATACTAATGGCGCACCATCTTTCTGATGCGCCATTAGTGTCAATCCCATCTATAGCCCTTTTCCTAGTAGTGAAGCTGGAGATCCTTGTGAGGGTCTCGCCGACCACCACGGAAGCAACAATCTCCGCCATTAAACTTGATAGTGAACTACTGAAGGCTGGTCAGGTTACTAGTACTATATAGAGCGAGAGGAGTATCGAGTCATTTTCCAGGCGTTCTGCTTATCAAGGGACCTGCGGAGTCTTCCAAGTGCGAAGCCTTCCTCGTAGTGGAAGAGTCAATCCAACGAACCACGCGTACACGCTTGGTTTCTGTGGAATCAACTTTTGGATACCATGCAATCGCACCAACTTAAATTTTTGGAACCACGCGTACAAGGAGGAAACGAACCACACGTACACGCTGCAGAGATCGTCGCCGCCGTCTTCATGATAATTGCACACCAAAAAAAGCATATGAATCGAAGTAGCGTGCCTTGTTGGATCATTGAAGTTTTTGAAAGCGGAAAATATATATATCTAATATAGTGTTGTTGTTTGGGTGGTTCACGGGAGGGAAAAAAGACGGTAGAGATGCAAACGCTCGTACATACGGACATACGCTTATCACTATAAACGTATGCATGCACACTCTACTTTTATCAGCACATTCAAAAGACTGAGCCGACACATCATTTTTAAATTGACGAAGTCGTCATAGACACCTTAGTGGTCAACTTAACATCTCCTTCCTTTGAAAGCACAACGCCAAAAGGCCTGATATAAATCCAGAAAAATGCGAGCGTCAATGCCAACTCTAGAAATTAAAGCTTAATGGGCCGGGGATACGCTCTCAAGATATATAATGGCACAAAAAAAAATATGTGAGGTTGGACCTCAGGTAACAACCTATTCAGATTCTCTCTACTTCACTCCGCAGCTCCGCTCCCGGACTGGGTGGAGGAGCCCTAATGCTCTAACAGCTTCTGCGCTATGGATGCACGAGTCCAAACAAACAACCAGAATCGGGTTCACTCCTTCAGAAGGAGTGCTCCAAATAATTGTGCATCAATCCAAGAGCTAGTTTAGGCTTATTCTACTCGTACACGTTTCAAAACGGCCAGTTCACCTATTTGCCTTCCCACCAATTTCCATTTTACAACATTAATGTCACACACTAGTATGTTTATTTTTCCTCCTTCCTCCTCGAAATATACAAATCCCCATTTCCCCATCTGGTGATAATTTCATGTGATAGTGCCACCACCATCCGCCCCATCTCTGAAAGCGAGGACGGAATCAGAGAAAGCAATTGCAAAAGCTATTCTATTTTTTTTTTTGCAAAAGCTGCAAGGATCATTTAAAGTGAACTGCATACCCCTTATAATATGATTTGATCCGATTATCAGTTGCCCGCAATATTGTTTCAGCCTTTAACCTAGTCATCCCAGTTTGAGCCATGCCATTGTTGATCTGATTGTGTGCTTATTAGAACTTCATACTGGCTCAACATATATAGTTATTTTACTTTATAAGCAGAAGAGATTTCACAATAAGTTTTATATAGTTTACTAGAACAAAACACTTCCTCTAACTTCGTTTCAATGAGATCGCAGCAAGACGCGCTGTAGTTCATTCATTAAGAAGGAGAAGGGACTTACAGAGCCAGGGAAGGAAAAATAACAAGAAAAGCTAACACTGGCGATCGCCCTGCACATGTAGTTTCAATGAGATAGCAAGTTAAACATGGCATTGATGCAAAATGCACCCAAACATCAAGCAAACACCTTAAAACAAGGATGCAACATGATAATATGAAACTACATGCAATTCTAAGTAAGTTTCATATAGAGCACACTCAAAACGGAGCAACGGTTCAACACACACACACTATACAAGTTATATCAACAATCTATCCAAAACAGCAACTAGGCATATTGCAAGCACCAAAACAACATGCTACAGTACCACAATATGAAAACAAAAGGCATGGACATGATGTACAGGTAAAGCATAACAAAACATGAACACTGTCTCCATAAATCACTAGAACATGCTCAAACACACATGGTAAGATTGCAAATAATAACAGTTCAGACTTTGCTGAAAATAACATCAGGTTGCAATGTTCAGAGCTATCAAACAACATGTTACAGGAACTTATCATGGCAAACAAAGGCATGACATGAATTTACTAATTGCATAAAACAAAAGTCCTTTACTGACCATGAGCCAAAAAGGATCAGAAGATATGATGCCACCCACGTAAACATAGCAAGTTATAAGACAGATTCAAACATGGCAGGATCAACGATAAGTAGGCATGTAGATGAGCTTGTACCACTCACCACAGAGCAATACATGGCATGGCAAGGCAACCAACAGTAAGAAGACATGTTTATGAAGCTAAGCATGGCAAGAGCAAGTTCATAGGGTGCATGGATCACTAACAACAAGCATGACAACAACTGAACTTAATGTTAAAGGCTGACAGCAACATTATTTAGCAACTTTGGAGCAAGATTACAACAAGTTACAGCAAGCTATAAATGCTACCAGGGGCATGGATGGATAGAGCATGACACGTATAACAAAACACCCTTAGTGAACATCTCCAGATTATGCATAGAATGACTTGTAGCAGCAGGATTACACAGCATCACGAAATAACAGATTCAGCCTAGCAAAACAGTAACAATAAGTACCCTACTTAACAAACTTGATTCACTCACCACAAGTCATTGCATGACAAGATAAGTATAGCATCAGCAAGAAGACATGTTTATGAAACAATCCAAGGCAAGAACAAGTTCATAGCATGCAAGGATCAACTACAACACCCTTGGTAAAATTGAATAACATGTAAACAATCTTCCAGGAAACATTTTGTAGCAAAAGTAGAGAAAGTAAATGACATGCTAGACTACTCCATAATTGCAAAAAGGGGCATGAATGGATAGAGAATAACCATATGTTCAAAACATCCTCACTGAAGTATCTCAAAATATGCATGGATCTCTCTGTAGCATCAAGTTTACACGGCATCAAAATAACAGCAGAACAGGGACTAAAAACAGCAACATTACGAAGCCTAGTTTGTATGCTTGTGCTAGTCACCAAAGAGATCACAAAAATACATGGTAAGCACCTCTGTAAAGAAGACATGACATAGTTCAAAACACATGTAGACATCAACCTCATAGGGTGCACACATCAATCATGGCAAAAATGACAAAAGAGCAAGTTCTGTTAGCAGACAGCAGACAACATTATGAAGCACTCTTGCAATGATGATTCAGGCATCAAGATGAGCTCAAATGAACATGATGCAATGTAATTAAATGAAGTACTCGTCGAGGTGAACAATTTTATATGCCACACGCACAAGACGGAGCTACGGATGCAGAGATATGATGCGATGAACATGGCATGAAAATATCACAGACTCGGGGACTTAGAGAAAAATGGACCTCGGGAGAAAGTGGACGAGGGGATCCCGCGGGACGAAGCGGTGCCGCGGCCCGTTTGGTTCGCTGCGTTGGTGGATCTGGTCCAGCCCGGGGCGGATCTGGCCGGAGGAGAGCTCCGGCGAGCTCTCCGGTGAGGCACGGTCGACGAGGGGCGGCGGGACCGGAGTGGAGGGGCACGGGGAGGAGGCGAGGGCGGAGAAGCATGGCGCGGAGCTCCTCCGGCGAGCTCCGGCGACCGGAATTGGCGGGGCTGGCGAGGAGGGCCGGCG
>NC_057801.1:45479157-45481655 GCF_018294505.1 Triticum aestivum | reverse complement strand
GCGCCGGCGGGGTGGCGGCGCGGAGGTCGCCGGCGGCGAGGGGAAGAAGTCTAGGGTTTTCATCCGCGAATTTGGACGGGAGGCACATATTTATAGTTTCTGGAAGCTAGGAGAGTCCAATTGGAGCACGGTTTTCGGCCACGCGATCGTGATCGAACGAACGAGAGCATGGAGGGGAGTTTGCTTGGTTTTGGGCCACTTTGGAGGGGTGTTGGGCTGCAAAGAGAGAGGGGCTTTTACGGTTACCCGGTTAACCGTTGGAGTACCAAACGACCTCCAAATGGCACGAAACTTGACAGGCGGTCTACTGGTGCTATACCAAGGCCACTTGGCAAACCTCGGGCCATTCCGAGAAAGTTTAACACCCGCTCACAATGAGAGACAAAAGGGGGACGCCGTAGGGCATAGGAGTGCCGGATTGCAAAACGGACAATGGGGAAAATGCTCGGATGCATGAGACAAACACGTATGCAATGCAATGCACATGATGACATGACAAAATGCAACACACAAGCAAATGACATGGCAACGGCGGCAAATAACTGGCAGACACCTGGCACATCGAATCCGGGGCGTTACAACACTCCTCCACTAACAAGAGATCTCATCCCGAGATCTTAGGACCGAGACAGAAGGGAAAAGGGATGAGGTGAAACAAGAACTCAAGAGAAGAAGCAAAGAATCGAGAGCACTCGAGAAAAAGTGAGGAGCGACGAGAATGACAAGAGTCGAAAGCTCACGGAATCAGATAGACTATGAAACCACTCCGGTTAAACAAGATAGGGAAAGAATAAGAATGGAAGAATTTAGGCAGCTCTCCGGCTGAACAAAGAAAGAATAGAACACGAACTACACAAGATGGAATGACACTAGACGACATAAGCAACGCAATGCCTCCGGAAGAATTAAAATGAAGGAATGAAATGAACTTAGAAGGAAGGATTGAATGGATTTGTTGAGAAAAATCAATGACAAAAAGAATAAGCTTGTTGTGGGCTTATGGATAACATCTCAGAAATTAAGAGGTGATAACCGACCACAAACGAAAATGATTGGATAGCTGAGAGAACTAAGAAATGCAAAACTCCACTTCCCAAGAAAATGAAGAATTATTTGCTCTTCAAGACGGGAGAAGAAAAGATACTTGAACTCCTCCAACAAAATATTGATGAACTCTTGAAGAAAAGATAAAATCATGAAGAACCACCATGAAGAACTCCGGTAACAAAAAGGATGATGAGATAGAATGAAGGAAGAAAGAATACGATGAGCCTTGCGATGATTTAGATGGGGTTCCGACAAAATGGCTGAGGAAATTGAACTCCGGAAAAGAAAAGATGGGAAACACTTGGATCTAGAATTTATTCATGAAGAACAAACTCCGAAGGAAAGGATTACTCACTTGGATGGAATAAGAATAAGATTTATTGTATGCTTATCCTTCATCAAATTAAATTGATGAGAAACAATGGATTTTACATACTACTTATTCTTGTTGAAAAAGAATTAAGAGGAATGTGGCACAAAACTTGAGAAAGTCTTCATGAACCACCGGTAGGATTGAAAGAACGAATGGATTGATATGATAACAAGGAAAAAGAATATCAATGAACCACCGTAAGAATTGAAAATGACTGATAAAAAAGACTGAATCATCGGGAAGAATTAGAAGAACAATTAAGCTAGAGGGGATTTAGATGCAAAAGAACAAAGAGATCATGAGCTGATTAAAGAACATTTGAATGAAGCGCCGGGATAAATAGAGAACGATAACTGGAATGATGGCCTCCGGTGAAAAGAAATGGGAAAACAACGATTGGAATAATATGAGAGGATAATATGAAGCTAGAACCACGAAACTTCGGGAGAACGGACAAGGTTTAAGAGGAACTCTTCTTCAATCTTCAAATGACAACGAGAAACACCGCAAAAATTACTGAGATACTCCGGGAGAATGAAAACCAAAAAGGTTGAGCCAACAATGAAAAGAATTTGAAAGCGATCTTGGAAAAACATCTGACTGATGAAATCCATTCTTACGTCACACTTGAAAAGAATTTGGAATAGCTCCAGAATAATTAGAAGAGTCAGGTAAGATCCTGGAAAAAGACCTGTGGGTTAGGGCCCACTGAAGAGATAACACCGTTGAAAAGGATTATTGAAAAGATAGATGATGCACCGGAACAATTGAAATATTTGAATGAGGTGACAACCTCGAATTAATTGGAAGATAGACGGATCTCCTAAGATGTCTTACGAACTCCGGGATGATTGAATGGCGAGATGCAAACGAGGAAGGAAAACACTTGAGCCGAGGGAAAGGATATGATCTACCGAAAACTTGAATTGAGTCCACCGGAGAAGAAAAAGAGATGAAGAATGTCAAACGAGATCAGAATTCGCCGGTTGAATTAATTTACGAAAGACTGAAGAGGCTCCGCACGAATGAAATTGATGCTCGAAACAGACTCAGACTCCGGGAAGAAAAAAGGGTGGGA
>NC_057801.1:45473203-45478892 GCF_018294505.1 Triticum aestivum | reverse complement strand
GGGGGAACCAACGAATAACTTGAAGAGAAACACCGGTTGAAATCATTGAGGAGAGAGAGCAAAGACTTCACACGAGTAGGATGGATACTCGATTACGGACTACGTCTTCGAGAAGAAGAAGGGTGGGTGGGTGGGAAAAGAAAAACAACTGAGGATTGAACTTGGCAAAGATGAAGAGGCTCGAGTCGACTTAACGAGAAACGCACCGGATGAAAAGAGCTGAGAACCAACGATCTGAAAACCAACTGCGTGAACCTAAAGAAAATTTCAAGGGGAAGAGAAGTAATTCAAAACACCTACATCAAGATTCCTCACCAGAGCGACGAAGGGGCTGAGGAGTAAAAAGAATTCCTACTCTCCGATATAACTAGACTCCAAAAATAGTTTTCTTCTAGACTCAACAATGGCCAGACTACACGATCAATCAAGGGGACTCCTAGGGTCGGTCGAGGCTCTGATACCAACTTGTCACGCCCAAGATGCAACCCTATCCTAAAGGAACTCAAAGGTCCCACCAAGGATAGAAGCGCATCTTGGAGACGCTTTTGCAAGGTGGATATCATTACATCAACATTACATAATAGATGGGGATACATACATAAGGCATACAATGCCACACGAATACAACATCACAAAACATAAGAGCATCATCCAACTACGGATGAAACACAAACAGAAACTCAAACGACATCCACCCTGCTAACCCAGGCTGCCGACCTGGAACCTATCCCCGGATCGAAGAAGAAGCTGAAGAAGAACTTCAAGACAAGCAAACATCGCTCTCGCGTCAAGATCATCGCACAACCTGTACCTGCAACTGTTCTTGTAGTAATCTGTGAGCCACGAGGACTCAGCAATCCCATTACCATGGGTATCAAGACTAGCAAAGCTTAAAGGGAAAGGAAGGGGTAAAGTGGTGAGGTTGCAGCAGCAACTAAGCATATATGGTGGCTAACATACACAAATAAGAGCGAGAAGAGAGCAAAAGGAACGGTCGTGAAGCTAGCAATGATCAAGAAGTGATCCTGAACTCCTACTTATGTCAAACATAACCCAACGACCGTGTTCACTTCCCGGACTCCACCGAAAAGAGACCATCACGGCTACACACACGGTTGATGCATTCACTACTAGGAAAAGGGCTATAGATGGGATTGACACTAATGGCGCACCAGAAAGATGGTGCGCCATTAGTATATACTAATGGCGCACCGCAATCTGATGCGCCATTAGAGTTTAAACTACTAATGGCGCACCATGCTACGGGTGCGCCATTAGTATCAATTTTTTTTAACTAGTGCGCCTGCCCAAACATACTAATGGCGCATCCGGGCAAAGTGCGCCATTAGTAGTTGTAACTACTAATGGCGCACCAGGCAGCAGGTGCGCCATTAGTATAGATTTTTTTTTTGAACTAGTGCGCCTATCCAAACATACTAATGGCGCATCCTGCCCAAGTGCGCCATTAGTAGTTGTAACTACTAATGGCGCACCAGGCAGTGGGTGCGCCATTAGTATAGATTTTTTTTTGAACTAGTGCGCCTATCCAAACATACTAATGGCGCATCCTGCTTAAGTGCGCCATTAGTAGTTGTAACTACTAATGAAGCACCATGCAAGAGGTGCGCCATTAGTAAGTGGGCAGCAACAAGATATTTGGGACAGCCTCTCCTACCCACACACTCACTTTCTCCCCACTTCATTCTCTCCACCTCCTCCTTGTCTCGGGTGCCTCCTCTTTTTCACCTCATTTCCACCATAGATTCATTCAAATTAAGTGGTTAAATTACCTTGTTTTAATAGGTAAGTAAGGGGGGAAGCTATATTTAGGTTGTTCTCCTTACAACAATGTGCACATGCACTTTTTACGGCCTAGCTAGATCTATGTATGTTCGTGGTGTTGCATATGTTTGTGGTGTTGCATATGTGTTTGTGTTTGGAGGTGTACCGGTATTTGATATGCGATAGTTGCCAATATTTTGCCGGAATGTTGATTCATTTCCGTTTCGGCGAGAATTTTGGCATTAAGCATTCTTTTTGGTCCTATTTTTAGGGAAAGTCATGCCAAATTTTTGTTTGGTTCTAAAATATCGTTTTGCTCTACCCCACAGGCGACCATGGTCCGCACGATGACCGAAGGCATCGTGAATAGGTTTTTGAGGTCCGCGAAGGCCGAGATGCTTCAAAAGAACGAGACGGAGATAAGATGTCCGTGTCGAAGATGCAAGCTGAAGAGCCTTATTGCGGACCCGGATTCCGGGCAGGTGCGGGACCACCTGCTGTTGCGTGGTTTCATGGATGGCTATCGGTGGCAAGGTGATGAAGATGACTACGAAGTCGTCCATGCGGGCCGGGCAAGAAATGAGGAAGGGCAGCAAGACAACCACCGCGGCTCGGGCGGGCGAGAAGACGAAGAATCCCCAGGAGATAATCACGACTGTGATGCTGTACATAGTCATCATGTAGAAGATGCAGGACATGATGATGAGGAAGATGCCGGAGCAGGCGACGGGCATGATCATGAAGATGATGATGCCGGCGGAGCAGACGATGCTGGACCATCGATGGGCTGGGTGCAGGACCCTCATATTCAAGAGCTGCTTCTCAAGCAGACGGATAACGCAAGAGCTGCCGCCCGAGAGAAAGCCAAGATGGATCAACTTGAGTTAGACGCGGTTACTCCATTGTATGAAGGATGCAAGCCCGAGGATACCCGCCTGAAAGTAACGCTCATGGCCCTGGAGATGAAGGTAAAACACAAAATGACCGACGCATGCTTCGACGAGAACATGTCATTCTGGCACGAACGTCTTCCCAAGGGGAACAAGTGCCCGACCAGTTTGGAGGAGGCGAAGAAAATCGTGTGTCCTCTGGATTTACCGCACGTGAAATACCATATGTGCATGAACAATTGCATCATTTATCGGGACGAGCACGCGGAGTCTACCATATGTCCGGTGTGCGGCGTCACTCGATACAAGAAGAGGAAGAAAGCTCCTCGAAAAGTGGTGTGGTACTTTCCGATCACTCCTCGTCTGCAGCGCTATTTCGCGGACCCTAAGGTAGCAAAGCTCCTGCGTTGGCACGCGGATAGGGAGGAGAAGAAGCGGGAAGATGACGCAAATGATCCGGAGATAGATAAAAAAGACAAGATGCTGAGTCACCCTAAGGATGCGAGCCAGTGGCAAGCGTTGAACTTCGAAGACTCGGAATTTGGGAACGATCCAAGGAACATCGTGCTGGGAGCAAGCACCGATGGAGTCAATCCGTTTGGCAGCCAGAGAAGCACACATAGCACCTGGCCTGTGTTTGTGTGGATGTACAACCTTCCCCCCTGGTTGTGCATGAAGAGGAAGTACATTCACATGAGTATGCTAATTGAAGGGCCGAAACAACCAGGGAACGACATCAATCTGTATCTGGGGCTGCTGAAAGAGGAGCTTGACACGCTGTGGAAAACGCCAGCCAATACGTGGGACGCCGCAGAGAAAGAATATTTCCCTATGAGAGCCGCACTGCTCACGACGGTGCACGACTATCTCGGTTACGGATATGTCGCGGGGCAGGTAGTCCACGGATTTTCTGGATGCGTAAGGTGCATGGATGACACAACGTATCGCCAGCTAGATAGAGATCCCGGGTCTTCGAAAACCGTGTTCATGGGACATCGAAGATGACTTCGCGACGATGACCCGTGGAGGAAACGCAAGGATCTGTTCGATGGTGAAACCGAACCCCGAAAACGCCCGTGTACGAGGAGCGGCGAGGAAATAGACAAGCTGTTGAAAAATTGGAAAGACTGCCCACTGCCGGGAAAGAAGCAAAAGGCGCCAGAGCCGGGAAAGAAGCGAAAGGCGCCAGAGCCGCTGCTGAAGGTATGGAAAACGAGGTCTGTTTTCTGGGACTTGCCGTACTGGAAGATCCACCGTGTGCCTCACAGCCTTGATGTCATGCATATCACGAAGAACGTGTGCGAGAGTCTGCTTGGTACCCTGCTCAACATGCCAGAGAGGACCAAAGATGGGCCGAAAGCAAGGGCAGACTTGAAATCAATGGGCATCA
Organism: Triticum aestivum; assembly: GCF_018294505.1. Lineage (NCBI taxonomy): Eukaryota > Viridiplantae > Streptophyta > Magnoliopsida > Poales > Poaceae > Triticum > Triticum aestivum. The sequence continues at coordinate 45,474,830 of NC_057801.1, read as the reverse complement.
GGCAGGAGCTTCACGCTATATATGATGATGCTGATGATGATGATGATGATGATGATGATGATGAGGCGAAGCAGGACACAGAAAGTCGTCGCAATGGCAAAAAGGCCAAGAAGACCGGAAATGACTACCCTCCCGCGTGCTTCACTCTAAGTCAGGAGGAGATCGAGCAGTTTTTCACCTGCCTCCTAGGAGTAAAACTTCCTTACGGTTACGCGGGGAAGATAAGCAGATACCTAGACCCAGCGAAGCAGAAGTTCAGCGGGATGAAGTCTCACGACTGTCACGTGCTGATGACGCAGATACTTCCAGTTGCAATCCGTGGGATCATGGACGCGCACGTCCGTGAAACGCTATTTGGCCTATGCAACTTCTTCGACGTCATCTCTCGGAACTCGATTGGCGTGAGGCAACTCAGAAGGCTACAGGAAGAGATCGTGGTGATACTATGCGAGCTTGAGATGTACTTCCCGCCCGCATTCTTCGACGTTATGGTGCATCTGCTGGTCCATATAGTGGAGGATATCATCCAACTCGGGCCAACGTTCCTGCACAGCATGATGCCGTTCGAAAGGATGAATGGTGTCATCAAAGGATACGTTCGCAACATGTCACGTCCAGAAGGAAGCATAGCCAGGGGCTTTCTGACCGAAGAGTGCATCTCCTACTGCACGAATTATCTAGGCATCGAGAACCCCGTTGGTCTGCCCGTCAACAGGCACCTCGGCAGGCTCGCTGGATGGGGTCACCGTGAGGGTCGCCGCGAAATGCATGTCGACTTCGAGGGTCGACTCGCCGACTTTGAAAGAGCAAACCTAGTCGCGCTACAACACATAGACGTGGTTGATCCTTGGGTGGTAGAGCACAAAACCTTTATTAAAAAGACGTACAATGACCAAGGCCAACAGAGGACGGACGGAGATACACTCAAAGAGCACAAGTCATGTTTCACGCGTTGGTTCAAGCATAAGCTTCTGTCGTACCCTTTACATGAGGATTCTTCCGCGGAAGAACAACTCATATTCGCCTTGTCACAGGGCGCCGAGCACAACCTGATGACCTATGAGGCGTACGATATCAACGGCTACACATTCTACACCGAGGCCAAGGACATGAAGAGCGATGGTTATCAGAACTCCGGGGTAACGATGGAATCCTACACCGGTAACGACAAGGACAGATGCTACGGAAGGATCGAGGAGATCTGGGAGCTGAGCTACGCTGGAGAGAAGGTCCCGATGTTCCGTGTCAGATGGGCCAAGAACGTCATAAAAGAAGACTGGTATTTCACCACCATGGTTATACCCGAAGCCAAATCCAAGACCGCGGGCGCAAACGTCACCGCGAAAAATGAGCCATGGGTACTGGCTTCCCAAGTGGACCAATGCTTCTTCATTACCGACCCGCCAAAGCCCAGTCGTGTTGTCGTGAGGAGAGGCAAAAGGAAGATCATCGGAATGGATGGAGTAGCCAATGAGCAAGACTTCGACAAGTACGGCGACCCGAGGATCGAACATGACGACGATGATGAAGTAGCAGCATACACCACAAGAAGAAGCAGGACCACCCTACCTAAAGGACGTCCGTTCCACAGAAGAACTCCATTTGCGAAAAAGAAGGGCAAGAAGAT
>NC_057801.1:45471614-45472245 GCF_018294505.1 Triticum aestivum | reverse complement strand
CCCCTACTCAACCGCCGCCGCCGACCCCCCGCACCGCGCGCACCGTCTTATAAAAAAAATAAGTATCAAACAGCTTTTTAAATGCTACTGTCTTATAAAAAAATATTACTGTTATTATTTAAACAAGTTTGAACATATTTAAACATAAATAAGTATCAAACATCTTTTTAAATGATAAAAAAAAATTGTGGAGCCTGGGAGTCGAACCCAGGACCTCCTGGTGTGAGAACTGGCTGTTGACCAGTCGAGCTAGTAGAGTGGGCTTGACGTGGATAGGTTCTGGTAGTACATAACCTTTTGGCTCGAGTTGAATTAAAAAAAATACTAATGGCGCACCACGGTGAGGTGCGCCATTAGTATGGACAAGCTAATGGCGCACCACGGTGAGGTGCGCCATTAGTATTGTGGCCCGATCCCCCTTCGCCCGATCCCCCCTTCCCTCTCCCCCTCGCCAGTTCTCTCCCTCTCGATCCACCGCCGCCGCCGCCGCTGCCCTCGCCCTCGCCCTCTCCCTCCCTCGCCCTCTCCTCGCCTTCCCTCTCCCTGCCCCGCCTCCCTCGACGCCACCGTCCCTGCCACCTCGACGCTGCCCCGCCGCCTCGACGCGACCCCGCCGCCTGGACGCCGCCCC
>NC_057801.1:45418660-45470765 GCF_018294505.1 Triticum aestivum | reverse complement strand
CCCCGCCGCCCCGACTCCGCCTCGACGCTGCCCCGCCACCCCGACGCCGCCTCGACCCCGCCCCGACGCCGCTGCCCCACCTCGACCCCGCCCCGTCCACACCACCGTCGCCGGGGCACCCGTCCTCCCTCCGTGGCCTCTCCGGCTGCTACGAGTGCCGCGCCATCAACGTCGAGCCCGTCTCAAGGTCTGCCGCCTGCCTGCCTAGCTAACCCCTCTCATTACTCATTAGCCATCAACCAGCTCCATGGATGTTAACCATGGTTAGTCTTCGCCATTAGTACTAATCATCGTGTTAATTGGCCATCAACCAGCTCCATGGATGTTAACCATGGTTAATCTTCGACACATGACAGTGCTTTCGCTCGTGTCGGTAATTCAGTACAGTTCTTTATGAATAATAAACGAATTATTAGTTTGCTCTGCAATTCTCTGTTTCTTCCATGGGATGACACATGACAGTGCTTTAGTTCATGTACTCCCTGCATAAAGAAATATTAGAATGTTTAGATCGCGTAAAGAAATATAAGAGTATTTAGATCACTAAAGGGGAGTATATAATTAAGGGTCGGTTCTCTTTGGGCTAGATCACGTCAAGAAATATGAGAATGTTTAGATCACTAAAGGAGGGAGTATATATTAAGGGTCAGTTCTCTTTGGGCCTCTGGATGGATATAAGTTGGGTAGAGCCAGTTCTTTCAGGGTTATTGGGTGATTGTCAAAATAAACTTAACTACTTTTTCTGTTTTATTTACTCTGCATATTAGTTTGACCTAAGTCAAATTTTATGAAGCTTCGCCATTAGTCTTCGATATTTTTGTGGGATTATATATAATTTTTGCAAAACATATATAGGAGATCAACATTATATATGCATGCGGTGAAGATTTTTCTGGTGCAAATCATGTGTGATAGTGGAGTACAACTACTAACCAGAACCATTAGTCAGTAGGAGGAGGGGGCCTTAGAAAGCTACTAGCTAGATGGCGATCTGTGCTCTGCTGTGGCATACACTAGTTAATTAATGGCAGTGGCACCCATTGGAGCCATACATATATACAAAGTTATAAAAAGATTATATACACATAGTTATCTAGTGCTTTAGTGGTTGGATTATTAGTTTAGTAATTTCTTGACACACCCTTTGTGGTTTGCCATGTGTACATGTGTGAGAGATAGTGAGAGGAGACAAGAAGAAGGGGGTTAGGAAGATGCTGCCTGCTCATCAAAGCTACTGTCTTAGCTAGCTTGTGCACAAATCCACTGCCACTGCTCTGATTAAATTATCTCAGATGATAACAATAACTAATTGTCGGCATCTATCTGTATCTGTATCATATCAGTTGCTTGCATTTGGTAAAGGTGGATGCTAGATCAATTGCTTATTTGGTAAAGGAAATGATCTAGCTCCTCCTACACATTTATAGATCAATCAGCTCAGTTCTAGTGCTGTTGGACTTTTGCACCCACCAAAAATGTACTACTAGTTGCAAATCTTTACCAGAGATAGCTTCATAAGGAGAAGGTTCCAAATAATAAACCAGTACCACACTAGTACAGTAGTACTGCCACCTCCCAGTAAACAGCAGGGTCTCTGATGAGCAATGTAGTTAATTAGTCAGGGCCTAAAAGCCAATCTACTGTCAGCTGCCTGCAAATGCCTGCACAGGCAGGGAATGTACTAGGATGAAAGATGTACTTTACCAACTAATCTAATGGTGCTGGCACAAAGTGAAAAACAATAGTTAATTTGACAGAGTGCAAGGATTTTTTTTTAATTGGCTTCTTGCAGTTTTAAAAATTCAGTTTATTCGGTTACTGAAAATTCAGTTAATTCAGTTAGGCACACAAATTTCAGAACTTTTGTGTGCCCTAGTACTTGGTGTTTGTAGAAAACCAGGAGTGTCAATGGGACTAGAATTCACTTGTTCTTATATGGGTGAAACTTCACTTGTTTTTAGGCTAGTGTAGGGTGTTGCTTTATTCTGTCATCATTTGTAACTATTTCACAAGTAAATTGTTCCTTCTTCTGTATTTGACAAGTAATGACTGTTGATAAGCTGAGGCATGGATTAAGCTGTTTCTTTGTTGTAACATACTGTATATAACTCCACAATGAAATACAATACATATTGATGTGCTTTGTAAAACTTGTTCATGTACTGAACTACTAATGCCTTGTGATGCTCTGAATTACTTGTGATGCCTCTGAATTACTTGTGATCACATTGAGAAAGACTTGTAAAGATGATGATCATCTTTAACAGAAAACAATTTGTGATGATTTTGCTAGTTTGCTGGGTTTTGTCTCCGACCATCGTGTCGTGATGATTTTGCAGGTATCCCGAGAGGCCCTTGAGTTTGCCGGAATGTCGATTAACTTCCGTTCCGGCAAATTCGGGTACTCCATATGTCCTATTTTCAGCAAAGGTCATGCTGAAATTTTCCGTGAATTTTAGCATGACTTTGCTAAAAATAGGACATATGGGGTACTTGTGACTAATGCATGGGCCGGGGTATCTTAGTAGTTAATTAAGTAGGATCAAGTGCCCCGGCGTACTTGTGACTAATGCATGGCTTTTAGGGTGCCTCGGTGTCGATAAAAACCGAAATGATGAAAAGTTAGGCTTTTAGGGTGCCTTGGCGTCGAAAAACCCTCAATGATAAAAGCTTAGATTTTAGGATGCCTCGGTGTCGACAAACCCTAAATGATGAGACCATGATCTTGTTCCTTGACAATAACCAACTTTTCGACCAAACTTTGTTTCTATTTAGAGAGAAACATGGCCCACAACAATGAGGCCGGGGGTTCGGGCGGCAAGGCATTCTGGGAGCTGTCCCAGGAGATGGAGGAACAACCTCACTTGTATGAGGCCGCCGCCTTCCCCACCGATCCTGAGACCACGGATGGTGCCGCCGAGGATGACCACACTGATGCCACCACTGATGGTGTCGCCGAGGATGCCACCACTGATGATGGCGGCGCACGCACAGATAGCAGCCAGCCGAAGAGGCAACGGAAGGACCGGCGCCCGATCGTGCTCCGCACCCTCAAGGAGGAAGTTACTGAAGTGGACTCCAACGGGAATCCAACGGCGCCCGAACGAATAGTCAAGGGGTACTCGCTTCAGCTCGGGTGCATTGTCCGGAGCACCGTCTCGATCAACACCGAGAACCTGAGGCATCCTGACCGAGGGAATTTGCGCAACCTCCTCTTCACGAAGCTGCACGAACGATACAAGTTCCCCGCTGAATTCGAAAACACAAGCCTCAAAGGGAATAAAGTGAACAATGCTGCCCTCACGAAGATGAGCAAGGCCCTGTCTACTTGGAAAAGCAATGTGAACAGAATGATCGAGAAAGGTGAGAGTTATGAGAAGATCAAGGAGAAAAATCCTTCGATCACCGAAGATGACTACAACGACTTCAAGATCAATTGCTCGAGCACCGCAAGCTCCCAATCAAGTGAGTGGGGAAACAAATGCGGGAGCTGAACATAGGGGAACACACACTCGGTCCCGGCGGTTACAGAGTGGCGGAGCCTATATGGGACAAGGAGGAGGCGGACCGTGCCGAGCAAGGCCTACCGCCCCTCTTCGATAAATACGGTGACAAGCAGACTAGGAACTTTGTCAGGGCCCGGTACAAGAAGGACCCGAAAACAAAGGAGCTTACCACGGATCCGAAGACCAGGCGGCTTGAGCTTGTTCTGGTAAGGAATACACCCCCGCGTAATTAGCTCCATATGGTTGCATTCTAATTAATGAAGCCGAATTTCTAAATGGTTCACATTCCTTCCGCAGGTGACTAAAAGCAGTAGCGCGGGGTCGACTCAGAGCAACCCTTGGGACACCACTCTAAATAGGGGGTTGAATATAATGAAGAACAAGGATAAGCTCAGTAAGCCGACGTCAGCTGGTCGTGTGGCCGGCAAAGGCTTGTCGACAAAATGGGGGTCATACTATACCGCTGGTGTGCGGAAGGAGAAAAAGACCAGCTCGGAAAGCCAGGCGCGAGAGGTTCAAGAACTCAAGGCGCAGGTGGCGCGGATTCCGGAGATTGTCCAAGAGCAAGTGGAACAACGACTCGGAGCGACGATCACCGCCCTTGTGCCTACCTTGATCTCGGGGTTGAGTGCATGGATTGCGGGCGGCCAACAGGGGCCGCCCCCGATTCCTAGCTTCACGGCCAGCAACTCGCATAATGCGATGGCGGGGCCATTGGTGCCTCCGGCGGAGGCGGCATTGGTGTCTCCGACGCCGGCACGGGAGCTTAATGCACCCGGGTGTACGCCGGCCGGCACCTCTGCAGCAAGCGGCCCCTCCGTCAACTGCACGCCCGCCGTTGGCGGTGCCTCTACATTAGCCGAGCTCGACGCCATCATCACGGTAACTAATTAAGCCTCTCTCGGCCGAGGACTTCATCTCCTTGCCTTTGACTGGGCATCCCTGACGCCCTACATGTTTTCGCAGGGCGCCGCCGACGTTCCGTGCACTCTCCTCCACTTCGTGAACAACGAGTTGGTCGATGTCGCCAAGGGCAAAATCGTTCAACCGGGCAACCCCTTGTTCCACGGTACCCAGATGCCACCCAACTTGTTTAGGGTTCAACTGGTTCGGGTGCTGCCAGGCTGCGACGACTTGTTAACTCCGAATCGACCCGTCGGGGCCGACGATGATGACGTGATGACCCTCAGCGCCTGCCTGAGCTGGCCCCTGCTTTGGCCGAAGAGCCAGATTCGTTTGGGGGCGGGGGACACCACCCCAAAGACAACACCGCCAGTCGTGCCGGCGCCAAGTCGGCCCCATGGCAAGACCGTCGTAACGGTGCCGGACATCCCTATGCCACTGGATCCAAACATGCATATGGCACAGGATCAGAATGACGACAACAACGACTATGATACATTTGGCAACGTCGATCAGTACTTTGCCGAGCATGGGTACGATGGCGACTTCATGGGGCCTCCTTCTCACGAACCAAACCCAACAAAAGACGTGTGCGATCTAGCTCGTACCGCGGAGAAGCCAAGTTGCAACAGGCGCCGTCTGGCGTTCAGCTCTCAGGAGACGCCTCCAGCTGCCGACTTCACCGAGCCTCAGATAGGCGAGGTGCGAAATATTATCATCCCCAACACACTCAAGAAGGCGGTCTGTGAGAAAAACTCGGTCCCATTACAGGAGAAGAAGAAGGCACGCAAAAGAAAGACTAAGAAGGGTGCGAGCCAGCCGGCACCGAGTACGATCCGTGCTCAGGACGGGCCACCTTCACCTAAGGATATCTCGAGGAGGGTGCATGTGGCGGGTAGGGCGATGCTACCACCAAATATGCTCAATGCTGCAACCGGTGCTATGCGGAGTCTGCACGACAGTGTTCTTTCTTTGGAGAAGCGGCGTCTCAGAGAGAAGGATGTGGCATACCCGGTTTTCGTGGCCAAGGTGCCAGAGGGCAAGGGCTTTGTGGATGGCGACATCGGGGGTACGATCGTCCTGCGGTTTGATGACATCTTTGCTATGTTTAACCTTCATCCGCTGCACTACACCTTCGTTCGGCTATTTTCGCTGAGTATGGAGATGCGGATCATTCGCGACAAGACCCCGGACATCGTGATAGTCGACCCCTTCTACATGCGTGCCAAGATCTTGGGCAGCGCTGGGGAACGGCAAGTCGCGAGTTCTTACCTCGAAGGCGTCATTCTGGCAAACCAAGATAAGGATAACTTCCTCGTGCCTTACTTTCCCGAGTAAGTCCTCCCCTCAACCGACCCGTAACATATGAATTCTTACATTTCGATCGTTTTTCTTTTAACATTCCGTGTTTTCTGAAGTGACACACGTTGCACGCTCATCCTCCTAAGCCCCAAATATTCCATGGCCACGTATTTCGACCCGGACCGTCAGTCGAACGTAGACTACACAAATGTCAAGAAGGTTCTTGATGATGTTCTCCCCGGCTACGCCAAATCTGGAGGCACCTTCACCAGGCCTATTCATAAGTACGGCAAGCACGTGTTCTCCCACAATACGACGTTCTGCTGCGTCAAGCAGCCGCCTGGCGGTCAGAACGGTGCCTACTACGCCATCCATCACATGCGGGCGATCGTACGGGACCATCATCAACTTCTGCTACCGAGTAAACTCCAAGATTGGGCCGCGAGCGTGTCGGCAATCCAGGACGCGGACCTCCGACAAGAATTCTTTCGCATCCAGTCGGAGTTTGCGGAAATCATCCATCAAGATGTCCTTCGTACCTCGGGGCAATTCTACCTCAGAAATCAACCGTCCAACAGTGACATCGACACAATGCTACAAATGCAGGATGACAACGCCCGTTCTTTCATGACTCCCACGATAGACGGCGGCTTCATCCACGCTCCGGTCCCTTGAGTCGAGTTGTCTAGTTCTGAAACATCGATTGGCTCATGTTGTAATTAAACTTTAATGAACTTGTAGTATGTCTCTTTGGTTTCGAGAGTCGTTCAACTTAGATGTAATCGATGCTATTAATGTCTTGCTTTTCTCTTCCGATCGTTCTGTTGCATACTTATATATTGCTTATGTATTGTCTGTGAATTGGTACTAACGTTTTGTTTGGCTAGTGCATAGCGATGCCGACGTATGTCGTGTACAAGGGTAAGGTTCCCGGAGTCTACGATGACTGGGAGGAGTGTCGGAGACAGGTTCACCGATTCAGCGATAACAGTTACAAAGGGTACACCACTAGGGCCGAGGCCGAATCTAGATACGCCCGCTATCTAGCGGGAGAGGGGAGGGAGCGTTGGAGGAACCGGATGAAGACGAGTTTCATCGTGATGATGCTCATCGTGATGACCGCAGCTCTCTTCTATGTGATGGTAGTTTAGATTATCGATATCGACTTGTAATGCGAAGATAAACTCACTACTCGCGGTCTCGAGACTTGTAATATAATGTTCTATCTTTGTTCGGTCTTTTCAATTCGGAGACTAATATGATGAATTGTATTCGGAGACTAATATGATGAATTGTATTCAAAGACTAATCTTCTATTGTATTTGATGAATCTATTGTTGATGTGTGCTGTCTATATTTTGTCAAATTATACATTTTGTAACCTGTGCAAAAAACAGAAAATAAAAAAATAAAAAAAACCTAATATTCATACTAATGGCGCATCACATGACAGTGCGCCATTAGTATGACAGTGCATACTAATGGCGCATCACCGGGTAGTGCGCCATTAGTATGCTGCGGTTACTAATGGCGCATCCAGAGGTGGTGCGCCATTAGTATGCCAAAGCACCTGGGTATACATGCCCCCTGGGAGGCATACTAATGGCGCACCCTCGCATATACTAATGGCGTACCAGGTGGTGCGCCATTAGTATACCAGATACTAATGGCGCACCAGGTGGTGCGCCATTAGTAAAAATTACTAATGGCGTGCTATCAATGGCGCACCAGTGATGCGCCATTAATGGCCATATTAGGTGCGCCATTAGTAGTGGTATTTCTAGTAGTGATTTTAATTCGGATCTGGTGTCAAGTTATCTACAACCGGACATTAACAAATTCCCATCTGCCTATAACCGCAGGCACGGCTTTCGAAAGATTATACCCTGCAGGGGTGTCCCAACTTAGCCCATGATAAGCTCTCGTGATCAACGAAGGATATACCTTCTCCCAGGAAGACCCGATCAGACTCGGAATCCCGGTTTACAAGACATTTCGACAATGGTAAAACAAGACCAGCAAAGCCTCCCGCTGTGCCAACAAATCCCGATAGGAGCTGCACATATCTCGTTCTCAGGGCACATCGGATGAGCCAGACGTCGGGTTGGCATAGACCCTGGTTGCCCAGGGGGCGCCGGACATCGCTCGGTTTGGACCAACACTTAGACAAGCATTGGCCCGGGGGGGCTAAAATAAAGATGACCCTCGAGAGGGCGACTCCCAAGGGAAAAAGGGCTAGGTGAGGCAAATGGTAAAACCAAGGTTGGGCCTTGCTGGAGGAGTTTTATTCAAAGCGAACTGTCAAGGGGGTCCCATAAATCACTCAACCGCGTAAGGAACGCAAAATCCGGGAACATAACACCGGTATGACGGAAACTAGGGTGGCAAGAGTGGAACAAAACACCAGGCATAAGGCCGAGTCTTCCACCCTTTACCAAGTATATAGATGCATTAGTAATAATATAAGAGATATTGTGATATCCCAACATAATCCTGTCCACCATGGAGCAATCTTCAACTTCACCTGCAACTAACAACGCTATAAGAGGGGCTGAGCAAAGCGGTAACATAGCCAAGCAACGGTTTGCTAGGAAGGGTGTCAAAGGTTAGAGGTTCATGGCAATTTGGGAGGCTTGATGAGCAAAAGATAGGTAACCCAGCATAGCGATAGAACGAAGCAACTAACATAGCAATGACAGTAGTGAGATCTAGGGTAGCGGTCATCTTGCCTGAAATCCCGCAAGGAAGAAGAACGAGTCCATGAAGAAGACGAATGGATGAAGCCGAACCAAGCGTAGACGAACGAATCCTCACGATCGCAACGAAACGGGAACTATCGAGAAGAAGCACGCAACAAGGTAAACACACCACACATGAAATTGACATGATGCACAACAAGCATGATGCATGACAAATCTAGATGAGGCTACTCATGGCAAGAGATGATGCAAACAAGAGCAACACATCGAGGCAAGTTTAAATGAGGCCGGGAACAACATATAACAATTCCGGTAAGTCCTCATATGCAAATTTCAAAGTTGGTCCAGATCTGAATAAACCTTATGTTCAAGTTGTTAAACATCAAGTTAAGATGCACAAAGATGATCTACACGAAATTCTAGTCAAGTTACATATAAAGTTCATTTAGTTCGGGGCTACGGCCTAGAAGATATGAGCAAAGCAAGTTAAACATGGCATTGATGCAAAATGCACCCAAACATCAAGAAAACACCTCAAAACAAGGATTCAACATGATAATATGAAACTACATGCAATTCTAAGCAAGTTTCATATAAAGCACACTCAAAACGGAGCAACGGTTCAACACACACACACTATACAAGTTATAGCAACAATCTGTCCAAAACAGCAACTAGGCATATTGCAAGCACCAAAACAACATGCTACAGTACCACAATATGAAAACAAAAGGCATGGACATGATGTACAGGTAAAGCATAACAAAACATGAACACTGAGCTATCTCCATAAATCACTAGAACATGCTCAAACACACATGGTAAGATTGCAAATAATAACAGTTCAGACTTTGCAGAAAATAACATCAGGTTGCAATGTTCAGAGCTATCAAACAACATGTTACAGGAACTTATCATGGCAAACAAAGGCATGTCATGAATTTACTAATTGCATAGAACAAAAGTCCTTTACTGACCATGAGCCAAAAAGGATCAAAAGATATGATGGCACCCATGTAAACATAGCAAGTTATAAGACAGATTCAAACATGGCAGGAACAATGATAAGTAGGCATGTAGATGAGATTGTACCACTCACCACCGAGCAATACATGGCATGGCAAGGCAACCAACAGTAAGAAGACATATTTATGAAGATAAGCATGGCAAGAGCAAGTTCATAGGGTGCATGGATCACTAACAACAAGCATGGCAACAACTGAACTTAATGTTAACAGGCTGACAACAACATTATTTAGCAACTTTGGAGCAAGATTACAACAAGTTCATAGCATGCAAGGATCAACTACAACACCCTTGGCAAAATTGAATAACATGTAAACAATCTGCCAGGAAACATTTTGTAGCAAAAGTAGAGAAAGTAAATGACATGCTAGACTACTCCATAATTGCAAACAGGGGCACGAATGGATAGAGAATAACCATATGTTCAAAACATCCTTACTGAAGTATATCAAAATATGCATGGATCTCTCTGTAGTATCAAGTTTACATGGCATCAAAATAACAGCAGAACAGGGACTAAAAACAGCAACATTACTAAGCCTAGTTTGCATGCTTGTGCTAGTCACCAAAGAGATCACAAAAATACATGGTAAGCACCTTTGTAAAAAAGATATGGCATAGTTCAAAACACATGTAGACATCAACCTCATAGGATGCATGGCAAAAATGACAAAAGAGCAAGTTCTGTTAACAGACAACAGACAACATTATGAAGCACTCTTGCAACGATGATTCAGGCATCAAGATGAGCTCAAATGAACATGATGCAATAGAATTAAATGAAGTACTCGTCGAGACGAACAATTTGATATGCCACACGCACAAAACGGAGCTACGGATACAGAGATATGATGTGATGAACATGGCATGAAAATATCACAGACTCGGCAACTTAGAGAAAAATGGACCTCTGGGGAAAGTGGACGAGGGGATCCCGCGGGACGCAGCGGTGCCGCGGCCCGTTTGGTTCGCTGCGTTGGTGGATCTGGTCCAGCCCCGGGGCGGATCTGGCCGGAGGAGAGCTCTGGCGAGCTCTCCGGCGAGGCACGGTCGACGAGGGGCGGCGGGACCGGAGCGGAGGGGCGCGGGGAGGAGGCGAGGGCGGAGAAGCGCGGCGCGGAGCTCCTCCGGCGAGCTCCGGCGACCGGAGGCGGCGAGGCCGGTGAGGAGGGCCGGCGCGGGGCAGCGGCGCAGCTCGCCGGACGGCCGGGAGGCGGCACCGGGCGGCGGGGCGGAGGGGCATGCAGGGGCGAGGCGCGGCGGCGCGCCGGCGGCGAGGGGAAGAAGTCTAGGGTTTTCATCCGCGAATTTGGACGGGAGGCACATATTTATAGTTTCTGGGAGCTAGGAGAGTCCAATTGGAGAACGGTTTTCGGCCACACGATCGTGATCGAACGACCGAGAGCATGGAGGGGAGTATGCTGGGTTTTGGGCCAGTTTGGAGGGGTGTTGGGCTGCAAAGAGAGAGGGGCTTTTACGGTTACCCGGTTAACCGTTGGAGTACCAAACGACCTCCAAATGGCACGAAACTTGACATGCGGTCTACCGGTGCTATACCAAGGCCGCTTGGCAAACCTCGGGCCATTCCGAGAAAGTTTCACACCCGCTCACAACGAGAGACAAAAGGGGGACGCCGGAGGGCATAGGAGTGCCAGATTGCAAAACGGACAACGGGAAAAATGCTCGGATGCATGAGGCGAACACGTATGCAATGCAATGCACATAATGACATGACAAAATGCAACACGCAAGAAAATGACATGGCAACGGCGGCAAATAACTGGCAGACACCTGGCGCATCGAATCCGGTGTGTTACATCCACGTCCACATGTTGACACTCTCCATGGATGCAGCTGCCATCCATGGCGGCGGCCCATGAACAAAGCCCCTAACTCCTCTGCCAATGTGTGCTTGTGGAGAAGGAGACTGAGGTTGCGGATCCGCTGCCATGGTTGCTGGGAGCAGCCTTGAAACAATTACCTGAATTCACAACCAGAACTGAATTTAGGAACCATCTAAAAAATAACATTCCAGACTGCAATTATCAAATGTAAAACTGTAGTACAGCAACGCAACCAGGATCTGAATTTTAATTCCCAAACTGCAATTATCAATTATCAAACTGCTATGATTCAATGCTAGTGGGATGGAAGGAGAGCAGAACACGGATATAGGCTGGCGATGGAGAAGATAAGGACATGGACGACGGCTGTGTCGTAGGTTCGTGTTGTCCACTTGGTGTACTTGTCTTCCTATGCAGCTCCAGAATAAGGCCCAGGCGGCCAAATCGGGAGCCGCCTAGGTTGGGAGCGGCCAGCTTCTAGCATCCGAGTCAGGCAGCGCCAGACGCATGGGCAACGAGGCAGAGGGCGGCGACAAGGGCGTGTTGCCTGCAGTCCAGCACGCCTTCCTCATGGCACACCTCCGACTCAGGCTCATCAAGTACGTTGTATCAGGAGACTGGAGAAGAAACATAGGAGACATGCGACATAACTGCAAGCAATTAAGTGTGAATGTACATACATATCAACTATTCTTGGTTGGAGGATGAACAAACAACACATCTCAGGGTAAGAAAATGACTAGATTTGGTAGATAGATACCTTTGATTGAGGGCTGGATCGTGGATCTTGGGCCATATCCCATGGTTGCTCCAACCAAGTCAATAAGCTTACCTTGCAAGCCTCTCCGCTTCTCTCACAGCCTGAAAAACAATCGAGCAACTAAGCCATATAGTCAAAGGTCATTGTTCTCTTTTGGTGCGACGACTTGTCAGTTACTGACCTTGTATTCGACAAGGAAATCCCTAACCAGACCATAACCAATGTGCTGCTTGCCAGTAGCAACATTGTTGGTCACGACAAAACAGAAAGACTGCTCACGGAGAAAATAGAAACACTGCTCACAGAACTCCATCTTCACCAGAAAAGAGGCAGCCGCGGGGTGGGGCATAGACGGCGGCGAGGAGGACGCCAGAGATGGCCGTCGCTTGGAGGTGGAGGTGGAGGCGGAGGAGGCATCAGCGGCGTTGGAGAAGATGGAGCCGTACCTTTGCTTGATGCTTGATTGATAGGGAGGGATAGGTGGGTCAATCCCCACCCAACCTAACCTGATCACTGATTGGTCAACCATCACATCCCACGGATCGAACCTCTCTCTCTAGATGATGACAACCGCCAAGGCCATGGAACCTGTGACTTCCAAGGTTTGGTTTTTCCACCTTGACCTACCATCTCTTGTGACATTCAAAAAGAACCACCAAGTCAGTTTGGACATAAAAAGATGTCTCCAATTTCTAATGGTAAGTATTTACAATCATGCACTGTGGCAGCAATAATACATACAATACCAGGTGGAACCTCCACTTTGATATACTAGTAAAGGTGTTGTATGAAGCCAACCACACTAGAGAATGTATGGAAGACTTCACTTATTCAACAACATGGACTATAGAGCAGTCAACACTCAGCAGTTGAAGATACCCATAGATACCCAGTTATACACAGTTCTCGTACCACTTGATAATATGCATTAATAATGTAGATAGAGTGTTAGGCTTCGTTGCTCAAAAGAGATGGATTAGAGCACCAAGGGTTGTTATCTAAGAGAGGTATGCTTTTTGATTAAGGTTTTGGTATACACAGTGATGCACATGACCATCTAAAAGTTCATTAGCAATTGAATCAAATATACAACCCATAAGGCTGCATAGGGCCACCAAGATCAAATGGTTTTCATGCTAATGGACAATAGATGTCTTGCTGGTTGGCAAAAAAACAAAGTTCAAAAAATCCCTAGGCGTTAATTATGTGTTTGGCCACCTACTTGCGCTTTTCTAGCTTAGGCGTGATTAGGCAAAATTAGGCGCGATTAGGTGTTAGTACTGTAGCTTGAAGAAATAAGCTAGATGGGCTGGCCTAGCCCATTAAACCACAGGCCCATCTTCCTATTCTCCTACTAAACTCTCGTATGTGCACAGTCGACAAAAAGGTAGGTTTCCTCCTCACGCCGCCTCTTCCCCTCGTCCTCTCTCCCTTCTGCAAGATGCGGCCTCTCTCCCTCTTCCTCTACCCCTCCCTCGATCCCTCGCCGGAGAAGCTCGATCCCTCACTGGAGAAGCTCGATCCCTCGGCGGAGAAGCTCAATTTGTTGTTAGAGTGGTTGAATCCTCGCCGGTAAGGATGAATCCTCGCAGGAGAGGTCAAATCCTTGCATGGGAGATTGATTTCTCGCCTGAGAAACGTGATTCCTCACCGGAGAACCTCGCCGGCCACTTTTTTGAGCGCCTAGGGCCAAAATGAGGTGCTATGCCAACGCCCAGCGCTTAAGCATGCCTAGGCGAGCGCCTAATAGCGCCTTCTTGAACAGTGAAAAAACAATAGATGTGCTGCAAGTCTAGAACCTTCACATATCTAAATCGACAGTAACTTTTTACTGGTTGGCAAAAAAAAGGAAACAAAAGATGTACTGCACGTCTGCAACCTTTACGAATCTAAAAAGGTCAGCAATTTAAGATGAATACCTCCCAAAGAAAACCCCTTTCATAGGTGAAGTATGAAATCAGCAGGAAGTATGAAATCAGAGGCAAAGTGAGCTAGATCAAGTGTAAACCGAAACACCATCAACTACAGTGCTTAAACTATATACTTCAAACCTGTAAAGTATCCCAAACCTACTTATACTAAAGAAGACCATCAACTTCACAAAAGCAAAAAAAATCCCAACTTGTACTTCTTAACATGGAAAAGCATAGAACCAGTTAAAAGCATCTTGGGTTGTAAAATTAAAAGTTGTGCCTTGTGACCAGCATGGCCACTACTGCATTACTCATGATATAAAAACTCATCTCGAACTTCATGAAGGAGGAAACAAAGACATTTGAATGGTCGGGACACAAAGGGTCATAGTGTCGCATAAAAATCAAGGAAAGTCATAACCAGAGGAGAAAACTGTACTACTCATCAGTGATCATTAACAACCTTGTTGAGCAAGAGAAAATAATCTGCCAGACGCGTAGAGGGCAGGCGCTGCCAGACGCACGCCTTGCTCACGGCACACCTCCGACTCGGGCTCATCAAGTGTGTTGTATAAGGAGGCGAGAGAAGAAGCACAGAAGACGGGCAGCATAACTGCAAGAAATTAAGTTGAATATACATACATATCAAATTTTCTTGGTTGGAGGATAAAGAAACAGCACCTCCCAGGGTAAAAAACGGCTAGATTTGGTAGACAGATACCTTTGATTGAGGGCTGGATCGTGGATCTTGGGGCATATCCTTTGGTTGCTCCAACCAAGTCAAAAAGCCTACCTTGCAAACCTCTCCGCTCTCTTGCAGCCTGAAAAGCAATCGAGCGACTAAGCCTGATAGCCAAAGGTCATTGTTCTCTTTTCATGCAACGACTTGTTAGTTACTGACCTTATATTCGAAAAGGAAATCCCTAACCGGACCATAACCAATGTGCTGCTTGCCAGTGAGATGGGAGTGTGTCCTCTCAAGAACATCGTTGGTCACCAGAAAACAAACACACTGCTCACAGAGCTCCATCTTCACCAGAAAAGAGGCAGCCGTGGGGTGCGGCGTAGACGGTGGCGAGCAGGATGCCAGAGATATATAGCCATCGCTTGGAGGTGGAGGAGGCATCAGCGGTGTTGGAGAACATGGTGCCGCAGCTGTGCTCGATGCTTGATTGATAGGGAAGGGTGATAGGTGGGTCAATCCCCACCCAACCCAACCTGATTACTGATTGGTCAACCGCCACATCCCACGGATCGAACCTCTCTCTCCAGATAATGACAACCGTCAAGATCATGGAAGCTGCGACTTCCAAGGTTTGGTTTTCTCTACCTTGACCTATCATCTCCTGTGGCATTCGAAAAGAACCACAGAGTCAGTTTGGACATAAAAAGATGTCTCCAATTTCTAATGGTAAGTATTTACAATCATGCACTGAGGCAGAAATAATACATAAAATACAGGCGGAACCTCCACTTTGATATAGTAAATGTGGTGTATGAAGCCAACCACACTAGAGAATGTATGCAAGCCTTCAATGATTCAACATGGACTATAAAGCAGTCAGCACTCAGCAGTTGAAGATACTCATAAATATCGAGTTATACACAGTTCTCGTACCACTTGATAATATGCATTAATACTATATTACAAAATGCTAATAGCACTGGATAAAGCGTTAGGCTTCATTGCTCAACAGAGATAGATTAGAGCACCAAGGGTTGTTATTTAAGAGAAGTAGTATGTTCTTTTATTAAGGTTTTGGTATACATGTGATGCACATGGCATCTAAAAGTTCATTAGCAATTGAATCAAACATATAGCCCATAAGCCTGCATTGGGCCACAGAGATCGAATGGTTTATTTGCTAATGGACAATAGATGTCTTGCTGGTTGGTAAAAAAAGATGTCTTGATGGTTGGCAAAAAAAATACATGTGCTGCAAGTCTGGAACCTTCACATGTCTAAATCAACAGGAAGTTTTTTACTGGTTTGCAAAAAAGGAAAAAGAATAGATGTACTGCACGTCAGCAACCTTTTCTAAAAAGGTCGGCAATTTAAGCTGAATACATCCCAAAGAAGACCCCTTTCGTAGGTGAAGTATGAAATCATAGGTAAAGTAAGCTAGATCATGTGTAAACTGAAACACCATCAACTACAGTGCAAAAACTAGATACTTCAAAAGTGTGAAGTGTCCCAAACCTACTTATACTAAACAAGACCATCAACTTCAGAAAGGCAAAAGAAATCCCAGCTTGCACTTCTTGACATGGAAAAGCATAGAACCAGTTAAAAGCATCTTGGATTGTAATAGTAAAAGTTGTGCCTTGTGACCAGCATGGCAACTGCTGCATTACTCATGATATAAAAACACATCTCAAACTTCATGAACGATCAAACAAAGAAATTTAAATGCTCGCGACACAAAGGATCACAGACTCACAGTGCTGCATAAAAATCAAGGAAAGTCATAGCCAGAGGAGACTACTCATCAGTGATCATTAACAAACCTTGTTGAGCAAGAGAAAATAAACTGCACAAACTGTTTTGTTTTGCTGGGGAATAAAACATAAACTAGGAAACAAAAAATAGACACTCCCAAAAACCATAGACCCAGTTTAGAAAGCAGGATCGATTCTTAGAAAAGAAGAAAAAATTACATGAGCTAGTATGTGAATTAAGTTGTCAAAGGACATTTTTTGCCAAAGGTGATAATTTTCTGCATCAAGTTTAGTCCAAAAACATCTCCCGCATCAAGTTTAGTTTAGAAACTAGGCAACAACGGAGGCGCGATAGCTTGAAAAAAATGTCACAGTCAAGAGGGATCGACCTTCTATGGGGAGTTGTGGTGGACGACCTCACAGTAGAGGTCGAGTTCGGACTGAACGATGTCCTCCTTAGCTTGGGTGCATGTCCACGTCGTCATCGGTGTCATCCGTGGAACTGGAGAGCTAGTGCTGCTCCAAATATAAAAATAATCATCTTATCAACCTGATGTTCGACATTAAATCACTACTACATCATGACTGTCCTACTATACAGAGTCCATCAATCATGTCAAATAAAGAGATCAATTTCTCTAGAGGCAAAGCTTTTACCAGGAAAAACAATCTCTACCCAGTATCATCAATTATAGGTAATCACAGTGAGCTGGTTCAAGTAGAAATACAAGGCCAGCAAAATAAACCCATTTGGGCTGCCTCGCCTGTGTATATGAGCATATAGGTCAACAAAAATAAACCCATTTGGTATGAATATTTATGTTCTTAATTACTAGATGAACGAATGTCACAGAGATCATCACAGTTCAATATACAGGAAAAAGCAAAACTTTGGATTGTTGATTGGCCACGTCTGATTTACGCTATCAAGTCTTAACAAATAAAAATTCAAATGACGTTCCTACATTTTTTCCTTCAATCACAGATCACGTGTGTTCATCTCGTCTAGTTTTCCTTTCCGACATGTGGTTATCTGTCTGGGCCAACCTCACTAGATGGATGGGACGATGCAGCAAGAGTGCCTCTGCCTCTGCTGGCTCTAATTGCCTCCGCCCAGTGTCAGGCTCTATAGGTCGTCTCTTCTTCTTCACCTGGGCCGACTGCTTCCTTAGATTTTGCAGAGCACCATTCTGTGCAGTAAAAATATGGCTGCAGTCCAAAGTGTCGATTTTCAGCAGGCCAATCTGCTCATTGACTAGTTTTGTGCATTCAAAATACAGTAGGACAAAAGTTGATGAATCATTTTTGCATAGTGAAAAACAGTAGGCCACTTGGTTTTTACTTGTGTTATTTGATTTTTGAATAACGGAAGTTTTCTTCTTTGTCTGCAGAAAACCCTAGTGTATCACATTTGTTTGTCGTTATCCTCCGAAAAATGGCATTGTTGCAGGTCAATTTCGCTTGATGCATCAGTTCAGTTGCAAAAAAGAATAGCATTATACCTTGTTGTCTACTCTGCTAACTTCTTTTCCTATACTATGTAGGTCAGCTTCGCTTGATGCATAAGTTCAATTTCATAGTGCACGATAGGCATGATTCAGTAACAATGCGACTTCAGTTAGTTCGTAGCCATTGTCGGTGTCAAAACCAGCGGATCTCGGGTTGGGGTTCCCGAACTGTGCGTCTAGGCGGATGGTAACAGGAGACGAGGGACACGATGTTTTACCCAGGTTCGGGCCCTCTTGATGGAGGTAAAACCCTACGTCCTTCTTGATTAATATTGATGATGTGTGTTACAAGAGTAGATCTACCACGAGATCAAGGAGGCTAAACCCTAGAAGCTAGCCTATGGTATGATTGTTGTTCGTCCTAAGGACTAAAGCCATCCGGTTTATATAGACACCAGAGAGGGCTAGGGTTACACAGAGTCGGTTACAATGGTAGGAGATCTACATATCCGTATCGCCAAGCTTGCCTTCCACGCCAAGGAAAGTCCCATCCGGACACGGGACGAAGTCTTCAATCTTGTATCTTCATAGTCTTGGAGTCCGGCCGATTATGATAGTCCGGTTATCCGGATACCCCCTAGTCCGGGAGTCCCTCAGTAGCCCCTGAACCAGGCTTCAATGACGACGAGTCCGGCGCGCATATTGTCTTCGGCATTGCAAGGCGGGTTCCTTTTCCGAATAATTTATAGAAGATTATGAACACCAGGATAGTGTCCGGCTCTGCAAAAATAATTTCCACATACCACCGTAGAGAGAATAATATTTACACAAGTTCAATCTGTTGACGTATTTGATGGTGTGACGTCACACCACTACCAAGCCTTTTACTTAAATCGTTTTTATTGTACCACCTCAGCACGTTTAGCGAAGCGGTTTTCTTGGCACGTCTTGTCGAAGCAGAGATCGTGTTCCCCTTATTCCGGGATTCCCATAATTACGGACGTGAGTAACCCAACTGCACCCGTTGCCACGGCCCCTCCATCGAAGGCGGGTTCCAAACAGTCACGGGGACGGCTCTCGGTATTCTTCCTCTTTATAATGAGACCAAGGCCAGTTCCTTTTCTTCAATCCTCAATCGAATCCGCCCGTCGCCCCCGAGTTCCAACACCCAGGGATCCAGATTCGGGTACCTTCGACCTTCGACAATGTTCGGCTCTGATCTACAGGGCCGGTGGATGCCCTCCTCCATCACGGAAGAGGACGTGTTAAAGCTGAGAGACGCCAGGTACTTGACCTATGAGATATCGCATAGGTTGCCTGCCCGAGGGCAAGTTATTCCTACTCCCGAGCCCGGCGAGAGTGTTGTATTCATGTCTCACCTCCGTCGGGGTCTAGGCTTCCCGACGGACCCCTTCGTGAGGGGGCTCATGTTTTACTATGGGCTGGAATTCCATGACTTGGCTCCGGAGTCCATCCTCCACATCTCATCGTTTATTGTCGTTTGCGAAGCCTTCCTCCACACTACCCCTCACTTCGGCTTGTGGCTCAAAACCTTCAATGTGGAGCCGAAGATGATTGAGGGGCGTCAGGCAGAGTGCGGAGGGGTAGTCATAAGCAAGAGGGCCGATCCTCCATGGCCCGAGGGCTCTTTTTAGGAGGAGCTCGGCTTGTGGCAATAGGAGTGGTTCTATATCACCGCTCCCAGGGGCAGCAGGCAGAGGCCGCCGCCCGTTTTCCGCTCGGGCCCTCCATAATAGTTGACGTCATGGGTCAACAAGGGGCGTGACTGGGGGCCGTCCAAAGACGTACCCCTGTTGCAGGACCGGATTCGAGGCCTCCAAGAAAGGGAGATCAATCTAGTCGAAGTGGTACAGGTTATGCTGATCTGGCGCCTACTACCCTGCAAACGTCGCCCCCTCCGCCTGTGGGAATTTAATCCGGAGGGACCACGAGCTCTTCAACACTTCATGTGTTTGACACCCGCCGAGATGTACAAATTGTTCTTCGGATCGCAGGAGATGCGTCCGGACTTGACCGAGGATGCTGGCCTAAGCTGCAATCGCCCGGATACTCAAGTAAGTAGCCCTGTGTCCAGACACATCGTCCATCAATTTATCGTGAGTTTGCCTTTTGACCAACTATCCCTTGGACAGGAGTGGATAACGCAAGCAAAACTGATACGGTGTCTGGCCCCCTCCCTGAGACCACGCAGGATCCCGTGTTAATCAAAATGTTGGAGGTTGCACCTTCAAAGGAGGGCGAAGGGGGGAACAGGGGAACTACCACCTCTGCCAAGGAGGCCTTTAATAAGGGAGGAATCGAGAGTCCCTCCTTCCAGGGGGAGAAGAGGACAGCTTCCGAAGACCCGGAGGCCAAGTCCTCAAAGCGGGGAAAGAAATCTGTACCGGATGGTCCTGTGCCGGGAAGAGCCCCGGCCGTACTGTCTCCTCGGAGGAATCAACCCTCCAGCGAGCCGTAAGTAATAAGGGGAAATTTTGTAATAGTGGGTACCCCTGCTTAATTTCTGAGGATAACCGAAGTTTTCATCTTGTAGTTCGGATCTCAGCCTGTCTCAGCACAGCTCATCTTCGGGAGACCTTCGTCCGGAGATGATGGAGAGTGAAACGCCTCCATCTGCCGCCCCATCATGCGGGGCGGACGACCCTGAGGTGTCGTCGCGGAGGGTCTCCCCGAGTCCGGTGGGGCTAGAGAGTTCAGCACCCAGTGGAGTACGGCCGGTGGAGCTGCAGGATTTTCTTAAGAGGGCGTCTATCTCAGAAGATCACCGCACATTAATGAGTAAGGTGATTGAAAAGATCTTGTCCGCCGAGAGCGGGTTGTGTGAGGCCATCGGAAGCTTGCTGACGGGTTTTGAGGTACGCAAAAAATGATATACCTTTTGACAGTTTTGCACATAAAGTGCGCCCTGTATAGATAGTAGCCCCTGAGACTTGGTATGCTGTCGAAAGCGTAGCGTGCCAAGGATCATAATCTTAGTTATAGAATGTCGCCTTTCCTATGCAGGTGGCGGAACGTTCGGTGGCCAGCAGGACTGATGGAGCTACCGAACTGAAGAGGCAACTCGATGTTGCGGATGCGGACATCTCGCTGGTCAATAAACGACTTGATGAGTCACAAGGTATGTGGTTGCACCACGGTCGCCTAGTAAGGGAGCTGATGCCCGTTCCTTACAATTTGTATGCTTGATGCAGATGGTGCTACTGCTATGGAAGACCTTTGAGCAGAACTTGTTCGGGCCAAGGAGCAAGCCAGAAAAAGCGAGGCGGCTGCCTTGAAGGCAGCGGAAGAGCTAGAAGCCGAGAAGGCTGCTCACTGCCGAAGCAGGGAGGAGATGGCCGGAATGGCCGCGGAATTAAAAGTTGCTCCTGACCGCCAGGAGGTTCTTGAGAGAGAACGCCGAGCGGAGCAAGAGGACCTGAAGAAGGCCGACGCCGAAGCCAAGGATGCCCGAAGTAAGATGCGGGCTATGAAGGAGGAACTGCGTCAGGTCGGAGACATTGTGGCTAGAAAGCCCTTTATGCTCCATAGGAAGTTCACGAATCCGAAGTATGCTCAGCTGGGCCGTTTGTATGGTGCGGAGGATCCTTATCTGAACTTGGCAGCGAGTGCGGCGGACGCAGTCGTGCACTTCCGAAGCCAGAAGGATCACGAAATGGAAGAGCTTTTCTGATCTCAATTCCATAGTCCGGAGCGTCCACTTCTGTTGAGTGATCGGCTGGTTGAGTGGGCTGAGCTTAATACATTGTCCGGACTTGCCATGACGGATGTGGTCGCTCATCTGTGGCCGGGAAGGCCCAAGCCGAAGAGTTATTTTGGCTTGTTGCAGCAATTTCTTGAGGCGGTGCCGCGTATTGGGGCGATGAAGCGGTCGGCGTGTATAGAAGGTGCACGGATGGCCCTCGCCCGTGGTAAGACATACTGGGCGGAGATGGATGCCACCGCTATTGCATCCCGGGGTTCGGACAAAAGCCGATTCCCCACCGAGCACTATTTTGAGGAAGTCCTGCAGGGCGCTCGTTTAATAGAGTCGCAGTGCTCGAAAAATGTTATGTTTGAATGACATGTATGATTTTTGAGATCATGTTTATAATACAACGGCTTTTTATACTTGTGTGTTCAAGTACTGGACTATCTCCTGTGCGGCCGTATATGTATGTGTAATCTGAAAGATGGCAGACTTTGGCTTCAGCCCCCACGCACATGGTGCGGGGGTGTTTGCAAATAGAAAAGCGCTTTTTCACACTTAATGCAACGTCTTGGTCCTTTTAAGGAGGTGGTAGCGTAGCAAACTAGGCAACCGGAGTATAACGCTTTATCACTTTCACTTAGCCATAGGAGCTCGAATGTGGGGCTACTATATAGCCCCTAGCGGCACCGCGCTTCTCCGAACTCGGGGCGCGTATGTGCCTGACCGGGAAGCGGTCCTTCGTCAAAGCGTAGGAATTCTAAACATTCCAATGATCAATCGAGTGGTTGACCAGTCTCTCGCTATATCATGATAGTCAGTT
Source organism: Triticum aestivum (assembly GCF_018294505.1). Lineage (NCBI taxonomy): Eukaryota > Viridiplantae > Streptophyta > Magnoliopsida > Poales > Poaceae > Triticum > Triticum aestivum. The sequence continues at coordinate 45,448,396 of NC_057801.1, read as the reverse complement.
TTCGGCTTTCTCTACTGAGGTGCTCGCCCGGCCGAACCGGGGCACAATCGCAGTAGTTCTCCTGGTGCCGCGTTAGCCGATGATACGGAACGTAAGGCAGCAAAACACAGGAGCCGGGCAAACCCAACATTTGACCAAAGACATGATTCGGAGCTGATGCATATAAGGCCTAACTCGAGACGCCGAACACTCCCTGAGGTGTTTGGTCTTTATGATACCGGGCAGAACAATGCCCTAAGCCCCTAGTGTCCGGGTATAGGCGGGAACTTCTGACGCGGCCGATGCCAAAACGCCAGCCTCCTCCTCGTCTATGGTAGGAAACCGGGGGATGTGTATCAACAAGAGATATTAAGAAAGGTTTATGCAGGGCCTTAATCTGAAAAGAATCCTTGCAACGGGTCCCTGCTGCACGTCTGCGCCTGTGTCTCCGTTGTGCTGTTTCCTGGACGGGTGTAGCACGTGCTTCATCTGTAAAAGAGAAGGACTTAGTTTCTAAGAAATATCGTGCAAAAGTTGTATTAAAGTATAATTTGGCAAATAAAGAAAGTTGAGCTTTATTGGCTCTCATCATTTAGACATGCGGCCCCTTATAAAAAGGGCGTATGCGGCTGAGAAGCCCCTTGTTTATTTACGCCGGACTCGCCTAACCGTGTCCGGGGTCTGAATGACCTATGTTTAGGGGTCTTGACCTGCAAGGTCGGAGTGGTTGTTAAAGCAGCCCCACGCTCTCCGTGGTCGAAGGACACTCGGAGTTACTCTTTAATGAGATTATGCCGCGTGGACCGGCCATTGTAAGTATAAGAGACGTGTAGTTTGGTATTGCGTTAAAGCGGGCAAAAGCTTTGCGTCCCAATAGTGCTCAAAGGCCACTGTAAAATGGGGCGATATGGAGAGTGAGCTTTCCGCGACGAAGGTTGTCGGATGAACCGAACACAACCTCTAGTGGTACCGAGCTCGTATGATTGGCTTGAAGCCCTGGCATCACTCCTTTGAAGGAAGTGCTGTTATGGCGAATTGCGGTAGGGTCTATTCCCATTCTGCGGATGGTGTCCTGGTATGGCAGGTGCCGCGCTGTGCTTTCGTGTTATCACATGAAGTGAGTTCACTGTTTTGACTTCTAGTGGGAAAGTCTTCTGTTTTCCGGAGTGCTGCATTTGGGGTTCGTCACTTTCGCTTGGTGTGTCAAGCCCCTTGTGTTCGGTGTTAAGTCGGCCGGACTGCTTGAAGACCCAACAATCTCTGTGGGTATGGTTTGTAGGCTTTCCGGAGGTACCATGTATTTGACATAGCCTGTCCAGGATCTTGTTTAGGTTGGATAGCTCGTCACTGTTGTCCTTGAGGGGCAGTGTTTTGTTATTCGGGTGAGGGATTTTGAATCCGGCATTGACCGCCGTACTGTTTGGGCCATTTTCCTTATTCTGGCACTGATCTTTTCTGCGTCGTGATTTCCCATTTCCATCCCTGACTTCGGATGTACTTGGGTCGCTGGTGCTGCATCTAGCCAGCCAGCTGTCTTCCCCCGCGCAAAAGCGGGTCATGAGGCTTGTTAGTGTCGCCATTGTTCTTGGTTTTTCCTGGCCGAGGTGTCTGGCAAGCCATTCGTCTCGGACGTTGTGTTTAAAGGCTGCTAAGGCTTCAGCATCCGTACAGTCGACTATTTGGTTCTTTTTAGTGAGGAACCTGTTCCAGAATTTGCGTGCTGACTCTCCGGGCTGTTGAGTTATGTGACTTAAATCGTCTGCATCCGGAGGTAAGTCCCTTGAAAATTTGCTCGAAACGCATCTTCAAGCTCTTCCCAACTTCCAATGGTATTTTCTGGGAGGCTTTTAAGCCAATGCCGAGCTGGCCCTTTGAGCTTGAGGGGTAGGTATTTTATGGCATGGAGATCGTCTCCTCTGGCCATATGTATGTGTAGGATATAATCCTCAATCCAGACTCCGGGGTCTGTTGTTCGGTCATATGCCTCTATGTTTACGGGTTTGAATCCCGCTGGAAATCCGTGGTCCAGTACCTCGTCGGTGAAACATAGTGGGTGTGCGGCGCCCCTGTATTTAGGTGTGCCGTTATCTTCAAATGCTCGGCGGGTTATATTGCTTCCTGGAGTCTTCTTTTTTGGCCCATAGATAGACCTGCCTGGGTCATCCTTTTTCCGAGGATCTTTAAGCTGATCGTGTGCCGGCTTGTGTGCGGCGCCCTTTGTTGCTCTTGGCCTGTCATCTAGTCGTCTATCCGGCCAGGCGGCTTCTTTCTTTTTGGACTGCGGGGGATCTAAGGCCTCCTCGTCAAATTCGGGCAACAGCTTGCGCTTCGGGTAGCTCTTTGTCTGGTGACTAGCGTCATATTTATCTGCGGTGTCGAGTACTTTGCTCCATCTCATTCTGAGTGCGTCCTCCACTGTTTTGAGCTTCCGCTTTTGCTTCTTCAAACTTCTTGCAGTGGCGACGAGCCTTTTGTGAAGGTTCTTATGCTCTGGTGATGTGAGATCGTCTTCCCCGGGGATGGGTTGCTCGTCCAGTTCATCATGTTCGGATGGCTGCTTGGTGACGTGTGCATCGTCCACTGCTTCGCCCTGCTCTAGGGCCGGGTCCGTATGGGGGCCGTTTTTATCGAGGCCGGTCTTCGGGCGGCGCTTGTGTCGCTGTTTTGGTTGTTTGTTGGGGGAGTTGTCCTTCGGCACGTCCCGTTTTTCCTCATTGTCGCTTCCTTTTGGTGTATCCACCATGTATACGTCGTGAGTTGGGATGGCTTTCCAGTGCTCGGTAGGCGCTGGTTCTTGGTCGTCTCCGGTATCATCGTCCATGCCGTCGATGTCTTCGGAGTCGTAGTCTAGCATGTCGGTTAGATCATCGACAGTGGCTACCAAGTGGGTGGTGGGTGGGCTTTGAATTTCTTCGTCGTCCGCATCCCAACCGTCCTGGCCGTAGTCCGGCCAGGGTTCTCCTGATAATGAGATATACCTTAGTGAACTCAGGATGTCGCCAAAAGGTGAGTGTTGAAAGATGTCCGAGGCAGTAAACTCCATGATCGGCGCCCAACCGGATTCGATTGGTGGGGGCGCGGGAGGTTCGGAGTCCGGCAAGGAGTCCGGCACCTCAGAGCTTCGAGCTTCGTGAGGGACAATATCAGCGGTGTCTAGCCGTCTGTCCTCGATCTGCGCAGCCGGCTCCGAATTGAAGATCGGAGCGGGCTCGAGTGCGGACTCCAGGGTACTGTCCGGCTACAGAGCTAAATCATGCCCGTCGTGACAGTGCGACGCGCTTGGCTGTGGCTCGAATCCATCGAAGACCAAGTCCCTGCGGATGTCAGCCGTGAAGTTCAAACTTCAAAATCTGACCTGACGGCCAGGGGCGTAACTTTCGATCTGCTCTAGATGGCCAAGCTAATTGGCCCGCAGTGCAAAGCCGCCGAATACAAAGATCTGTCCGGGGAGGAAGGTCTCACCCTGGACTGCGTCGTTGATGATGATCAAAGAAGCCATCGAGACTATCGGCGACGACATAGAGGAACTCTCAATAAAATGCATGTTGGTATGACACAGAGGAACTCTCAATGACACAGATGATATTTCGTTTTTTTTCAAAGATTGACCTCCATAGTCAGTGCGGCAGAGGTCAGCAGCACAGCCTGCAATCCCATATCGGCATATTTTTTATGACTCCTGCATATATCTTCTTAGATCCTCAGTCCGGCTTTTCTTTCGAACACTGAACCGAGCATCAGGGGCTACTCTATGCGGTACTATTTTACACATATCAAAATTCTTACCTCAAAGCCTGTTAGAAGGCTGCTGCAGGCTTCGGTCAGCCCGCTCTTGGCGAGCTGCACCTTCTGAATCACCGCACTCATAACAGTGCGGTGTTCCTCTTCGATGGAGGTGCTATTGAGCGCCTCCAGCAAGCTATCCGGCGCCTCCGGTTGGACGGAGGCTGCCGGTGTCACGGTCCTGCCCTTCTTACGAAGGGGCCGCCCGCCGGACTCCGCAGCCACTATGGGATCCGGAACCGAGTCCGGTGCAAAGTCTGGGAGGTTGTCCTGCGGCACCTCCGGGGCCTCCTCCTCCTGGCGGGTCCCTTGCTGGGATCCCACCTCGGCATCGTCTGTGTCACGGGGGGTGGAGGCGGTCGGAAGAGAATCCATATCCGACGCACCTAAGGACCCGCTCGATGAAGCGGGAAGATCGTCATTGGGCGGACTGCAGGGTTGTATGCGGCATTAGAAAGACATTGTGTGGCAAAAAAGATAAACCATGAAGTTATTCGGGAGTCCGGATACTCACGATCTCGCCAGAGGCTTGGCCCTTGGAGGCCAGTCCTCGTCGTCGTCACTGGCGTTGGTAGAGCAGTCCGGGGGAAGAGTTTTTCCCTTCTTGGACCCTTCGGCCTCCCTCATTGGGGAGGCCTTCCTTTTCTTCTCTCCCCCCGCTGGCAAAGAGGCTTTCTTCTTCTCCTCCTCACCTTGGTGAGAGGAGTCGGCCTCGGATTCATCATCCGATAGCACCTGAAAACGGGAACTCTTCCGAGTCCCCGTGGCCTTCTTCTTGGCCTTCTTCTCCGGCACCACATGGGGCGCCAGAGCCAGCAGCCCCGTCAAACGGGCGTCCGCTGGGTCCTCTGGCAATGGGGCCGGACAGATAGCCTGTGCGGCCTTCTTCATCCAGTCCTGTCAGAGGAAAGGGAGTTTAGATCCCGCATAGAGTCAAACTATGGAAAACACGCGTCCCTTAAAGGACAAAATCACTTACCTCATCAGCTGGACGCTCCGAGCTGAATCCGTGATCTTCGGTAGCGGATGCGGGAGCCTCGGCGCCCTTGAACAGCACCTTCCAGACATCTTCGTACGTAGTGTCGAAGAGCCTATTCAGAGTCTGGTGCTGCGCCGGATCGAACTCCCACATGTTGAAGCCCCATCGTTGGCACGGGAGAATCTGGCGGATGAGCATGACCTGGACTATGTTGACAAGCTTGAGCTTCTTGTCCACTAGCTTTTGGATACAGCTTGGAGTCCGGTCAGCTCCTCCGAATCACCCCATGTCCGGCCACTCTCTTTCCAGGAGGTGAGCCGTGTGGGGATGCCGGATCTGAATTCTGGGACCGCTGCCCATTCGGGGTCACGCGGCTCGGTGATGTAGAACCACCCCGATTGCCACCACTTGATGGTTTCCATGAAAGTGCCCTCGAGCCAAGTAATGTGGGACATCCCGCCCACCATGGCGCCTCCGCACTCTGCTTGGCTGCCCTTCACAACCTTCGGCTTGACACTGAAGGTCTTGAGCCACAAGCCAAAGTGGGGCTGGATGCAGAGGAAGGCCTCACACACGACGATAAATGCCGAGATGTTGAGGATGAAATTCGGGGCCAAATCATGGAAATCCAAGCCGTAGTAGAACATGAGCCCTCGGACAAAGTGATGGAGTGGGAAGCCCAGTCCGCAGAGGAAACGGGGAAGGAATACTACCCTCTCATGGGGCTTGGGGGTGGGGATGAGCTCTCCCTCATTGGGGAGCTGGTGCGCGATGTCGCTGGACAAATGTCCGGCATTGCGCAGCTTCTGGATCTGCCCCTCCGTGAGGGAGGAGGCCATCCACTTGCCTCCTGCTCCGGACATAGTTGGAGAAGGTGGAGGTGAGATGTGCGGGCTTGGGCGCTGGAGCTCGGGTTCACGGAGATGGATAAGCCAAGGAGGAAGAAGGCGCAGGTAATAGGGTTGGATCTTTATCCCCTTATATGGGCGGACGAAAACGTGCGTCCCCACCGGCCTAATAAAACTCGCTTATCCCCCAAGCGCCGCAATCAATGGCGCGGTTGGGTTACCCACGTCCGTATTGATGGGGATCCCGGTATAAGGGGAACACGATCTCTGCTTCGACAAGACATGCCAAGGAAAACGCTTCGCTAAACGCACTGAGGTGGTACAATAAAAACGATTTAAGTAAAGGCTTGGTAGTGGTGTGACGTTACACCATCATATACGTCAGCATATTGAACTTGTGTAAATATTATTCTCTCTACGGTGGTATGTGGAAATTATTTTTGCAGAGCCGGACACTATCCTGGTGTTCACAATCTTCTATAAATTATTCGGAGAAGGAACCCGCCTTGCAATGCCGAAAACAATATGCGCGCCGGACTCGTCGTCATTGAAGCCTGGTTCAGGGGCTACTGAGGAAGTCCTGGACTAGGGGGTTTCCGGATAGCCGAACTATCATTATCGGCCAGACTCCAAGACTATGAAGATACAAGATTGAAGACTTCGTCCCGTGTCCGGATGGGAATTTCCTTGGCGTGGAAGGCAAGCTTGGCGATACGGATATGTAGATCTCCTACCATTGTAACCGACTCTGTGTAACCCTAGCCCTCTCCGGTGTCTATATAAACCGGATGGCTTTAGTCCTTAGGACGAACACCAATCATACCATAGGCTAGCTTCTAGGGTTTAGCCTCCTTGATCTCGTGGTAGGTCTACTCTTGTAACACACATCATCAATATTAATCAAGAAGGACGTAGGGTTTTACCTCCATCAAGAGGGCCCGAACCTGGGTAAAGCATCGTGTCCCTCGTCTCCTGTTACCATCCTCCTAGACGCACAGTTCGGGACCCCCCTACCCGAGATCTGCCGGTTTTGACACCGACATTGGTGTGACGTCACACCACTACCACCGTAGAGAGAATAATATTTACACAAGTTCAATCTGCTGACGTATTTGATGGTGTGACGTCACACCACTACCAAGCCTTTTACTTAAATCGTTTTTATTGTATCACCTCAGCACGTTTAGCGAAGCGGTTTCCTTGGCACGTCTTGTCGAAGCAGAGATCGTCTTCCCCTTATTCCGGGATTCCCATAATTACGAACGTGGGTAACCCAACCGCGCCCGTTGCCACGCCCCCTCCATCGAAGGCGGGTTCCAAATGGTCACGGGGACGGCTCTCGGTATTCTTACTCTTTATAATGACACCAAGGCCAGTTCCTTTTCTTCAATCCTCAATCGAATCCACCCCTCGCCCCCGAGTTCCAACACCCAGGGCTCCAGATTCGGGTACCTTCGACCTTCGACAATGTCCGGCTCTGATCTACAGGGCCGGTGGAAGCCCTCCTCCGTCACAGAAGAGGACGTGTTAAAGCTGAGAGACGCCAGGTACTTGACCTACGAGATTTCACATAGGTTGCCTGCCCGAGGGCAAGTTATTCCTACTCCCGAGCCCGGCGAGAGTGTTGTGTTCGTTTCTCACCTCCGTCGGGGTTTAGGCTTCCCGACGGACCCCTTCGTGAGGGGGCTCATGTTTTACTATGGGCTGGAATTCCATGACTTGGCTCCGGAGTCCATCCTCCACATCTCATCGTTTATTGTCCTTTGCGAAGCCTTCCTCCACACTACCCCTCACTTCGGATTGTGGCTCAAAACCTTCAATGTGGAGCCGAAGATGATTGAGGGGCGTCAGGCAGAGTGCAGAGGGGCGGTCATAAGCAAGAGGGCCGATGCTCCATGGCCCGAGGGCTCTTTTCAGGAGGAGCTTGGCTTGTGGCAACAGGAGTGGTTCTATATCACCGCTCCCATGGGCAGCAGGCAGAGGCCGCCGCCCGTTTTCCGCTCGGGCCCTCCACAATAGTTGACGTCATGGGTCATCAAGGGGCGTGACTGGGGGCCGTCCAAAGACGTACTCCTGTTGCAGGACCGGATTCGAGGCCTCCAAGAAAGGAAGATCAGTCTAGTCGCAGTGGTACAGGTTATGCTGATCCGGCGCCTACTGCCCTGCAAACGTCGCCCCCTCCGCCTGTGGGAATTTAATCTGGAGGGACCACGAGCTCTTCAACACTTCATGGTTTTGACACCCGCGGAGATGTACAAACTGTTCTTCAGATCGCAGGAGATGCGTCCAGACTTGACCGAGGATGCTGGCCTAAGCTGCAATCGCCCGGATACTCAAGTAAGTAGCCCTGTGTCCGGACACATTGTCCATCAATTTATCGTGAGTTTGCCTTTTGACCGACTATCCCTTGGACAGGAGTGGATAACGCAAGCAAAACTGATACGGTGTCCGGCCCCCCTCCCTGAGACCACACAAGATCCCGTGTTAATCAAATGTTGGAGGTTGCACATTCAAAGGAGGGCGAAGGGGGGCACAGGGGAACTACCACCTCTGCCAAGGAGGCCTTTAATAAGGGAGGAATCGAGAGTCCCTCCTTCCAGGGGGAGAAGAGGACAGCTTCCGAAGACCCGGAGGCCAAGTCCTCAAAGCGGGGAAAGAAATCTGTATCGGAAGGTCCTGTGCCGGGAAGAGCCCCGGCCGTACTGTCTCCTAGGAGGAATCAGCCCTCCAGCGAGCCGTAAGTAATAAGGGGAAATTTTGTAATAGTGGGTACCCCTGCTTAATTTCTGAGGACAACCGAAGTTTTCATCTTGTAGTTCGGATCTCAGCCTGTCTCAGCACAGCTCATCTTCGGGAGACCTTCGTCCGGAGATGATGGAGAGTGAAACGCCTCCATCTGCCGCCCCATCATGCGGGGCGGATGACCCTGAGGTGTCGTCGCGGAGGGTCTCCCCGAGTCCGGCGGGGCCAGAGAGTTCGGCACCCAGTGGAGTACGGCCGGTGGAGCTGCAGGATTTGCTTAAGAGGGCGTCTATCTCAGAAGATCACCGCACATTAATGAGTAAGGTGATTGAAAAGATCTTGTCCGCCGAGAGCGGGTTGTGTGAGGCCGTCGGAAGCTTGCTGACGGGTTTTGAGGTACGCAAAAAATGATATACCTTTTGACAGTTTTGCACATAAAGTGCACCCTGTATAGATAGTAGCCCCTGAGACTTGGTATGCTGTCGAAAGCGTAGCGTGCCAAGGATCATAATCTTAGTTATAGAATGTCGCCTTTCCTATGCAGGTGGAGGAACGTTCGGTGGCCAGCCGGACTGATGGAGCTGCCGAACTTAAGAGGCAACTCGATGTTGCGGATGTGGACATCTCGCTGGTCAATAAACGACTTGATGAGTCACAAGGTATGTGGTTGCTCCACGGTCGCCTAGTAAGGGAGCTGATGCCCGTTCCTTACAATTTGTATGCTTGATGCAGATGGTGCTACTGCTATGGAAGACCTTTGAGCAGAACTTGTTCGGGCCAAGGAGCAAGCCAGAAAAAGCGAGGCGGCTGCCTTGAAGGCAGTGGAAGAGCTAGAAGCCGAGAAGGCTGCTCACTGCCGAAGCAGGGAGGAGATGGCCGGAATGGCCGCGGAATTAAAAGTTGCTGCCGACCGCCAGGAGATTCTTGAGAGAGAACGCCGAGCGGAGCAAGAGGACCTGAAGAAGGCCAACGCCGAAGCCAAGGATGCCCGAAGTAAGATGCGGGCTATGAAGGAGGAACTGCGTCAGGTCGGAGACATTGTGGCTGGAAAGCCCTTTATGCTCCATAGGAAGTTCACGAATCTGAAGTATGCTCAGCTGGGCCGTTTGTATGGTGCGCAGGATCCTTATCTGGACCTGGCAGCGAGTGCGGCGGACGCAGTCGTGCACTTCTGAAGCCAGAAGGATCATGAAATGGAAGAGCTTTTCTGGTCTCAATTCCATAGTCCGGAGCGTCCACTTCTGTTGAGTGATCGGCTGGTTGAGTGGGCTGAGCTTAATAGATTGTCCGGACTTTCCATGACGGATGTGGTCGCTCATCTGTGGCCGGGAAGGCCCAAGCCGAAGAGTTATTTTGGCTTGTTGTAGCAATTTCTCGAGGCGGTGCCGCGTATTGGGGCGATGAAGCGGTCGGCGTGTATAGAAGGTGCACGGATGGCCCTCGCCCGTGGTAAGACATACTGGGCGGAGATGGATGCCACCGCTGTTGCATCCTGGGGTTCGGACAAAAGCCGATTCCCCACCGAGCACTATTTTGAGGAAGTCCTACAGGGCGCTCGTTTAATAGAGTCGCAGTGCTCGAAAAATGTTATGTTTGAATGACATGTATGATTTTTGAGATCATGTTTATAATACAACGGCTTTTTATACTTGTGTGTTCAAGTACTGGACTATCTCCTGTGTGGCCGTATATGTATGTGTAATCTGAAAGATGGAAGTCTTTGGCTTCAGCTCCCACGCACATGGTGCGGGGGTGTTTGCAAATAGAAAAGCGCTTTTTCACACTTAATCCAACGTCTTGGTCCTTTTAAGGAGGTGGTAGCATAGCAAACTAGGCAACCGGAGTATAACGCTTTATCACTTTCACTTAGCCATAGGAGCTCGAATGTGGGGCTACTATATAGCCCCTAGCGGCACCGCGCTTCTCCGAACTCGGGGCGCGTATGTGCCTGACCGGGAAGCGGTCCTTCGTCAAAGCGGAGGAATTCTAAACATTCCAATGATCGATCGAGTGGTTGACCAGTCTCTCACTATATCATGATAGTCAGTTTTCGGCTTTCTCTACTGAGGTGCTCGCCCGGCCGAACCGGGGCACAATCGCAGTAGTTCTCCTGGTGCCGCGTTAGCCGATGATACGGAACGTAAGGCAGCAAAACACAGGAGCCGGGCAAACCCAACATTTGACCAAAGACATGATTCGGAGCTGATGCATATAAGGCCTAACTCGAGACGCCGAACACTCCCTGAGGTGTTCGGTCTTTATGATACCGGGCAGAACAATGCCCTAAGCCCCTAGTGTCCGGGTATAGGCGGGAACTTCTGACGCGGCCGATGCCAAAACGCCAGCCTCCTCCTCGTCTATGGTAGGAAACCGGGGGATGTGTATCAACAAGAGATATTAAGAAAGGTTTATGCAGGGTCTTAATCTGAAAAGAATCCTTGCAACGGGTCCCTGCTGCACGTCTGCGCCTGTGTCTCCGTTGTGCTGTTTCCTGGACGGGTGTAGCACGTGCTTCATCTATAAGAGAGAAGGACTTAGTTTCTAAGAAATATCGTGCAAAAGTTGTATTAAAGTATAATTTGGCAAATAAAGAAAGTTGAGCTTTATTGGCTCTCATCATTTAGACGTGCGGCCCCTTATAAAAGGGGCGTATGCGGCTGAGAAGCCCCTTGTTTATTTACGCCGGACTCGCCTAACCGTGTCCGGGGTCTGAATGACCTGTGTTTAGGGGTCTTGACCTGCAAGGTCGGAGTGGTTGTTAAAGCAGCCCCATGCTCTCCGTGGTCGAAGGACACTCGGAGTTACTCTTTAATGAGATTATGCCGCGTGGACCAGCCATTGTAAGTATAAGAGACGTGTAGTTTGGTATTGTGTTAAAGCGTACGAAAGCTTTGTGTCCCAATAGTGCTCAAAGGCCACTGTAAAATGGGGCGATATGGAGAGTGAGCTTTCCGCGAGGAAGGTTGTCGGATGAACCGAACACAACCTCTAGTGGTACCGAGCTCGTATGATTGGCTTGAAGGCCTGGTATCACTCCTTTGAAGGAAGTGCTGTTATGGCGAATTGCGGTAGGGTCTATCCCCATTCTGCAGACGGTGTCCTGGTATGGCAGGTGCCGCGCTGTGCTTTCGTGTTATCACATGAAGTGAGTTCACTGTTTTGACTTCTAGTGGGAAAGTCTTCTGTTTTCCGGAGTGCTGCATTTGGGGTTCGTCACTTTCGCTTGGTGTGTCGAGCCCCTTTTGTTCGGTGTTACGTCGGCCGGACTGCTTGAAGACCCAACAATCTCTGTGGATATGGTTTGCAGGCTTTCCGGAGGTACCATGTATTTGACATAGCCTGTCCAGGATCTTGTTTAGGTTGGATAGCTCGTCACTGTTGTCCTTGAGGGGCAGTGTTTTGTTATTCGGCCAAGGGATTTTGAATCCGGCGTTGACCGTCGTACTGTTTGGGCCATTTTCCTTATTCCGGCGGTGATCTTTTCTGCGTCGTGATTTCCCATTTCCATCCCTGACTTCGGATGTACTTGGGTCGCTGGTGCTGCATCTAGCCAGCCAGTTGTCTTCCCCCGCGCAAAAGCGGGTCATGAGGCTTGTTAGTGTCGCCATGGTTCTTGGTTTTTCCTGGCCGAGGTGTCTGGCAAGCCATTCGTCTCGGACGTTGTGTTTAAAGGCTGCTAAGGCTTCAGCATCCGGACAGTCGACTATTTGGTTCTTTTTAGTGAGGAACCTTTTCTAGAATTTGCGTGCTGACTCTCCGGGCTGTTGAGTTATGTGACTTAAATCGTCTGCATCCGGAGGGCGGACATAAGTCCCTTGAAAATTTGCTCGAAACGCATCTTCAAGCTCTTCCCAACTTCCAATGGTATTTTCTGGGAGGCTTTTAAGCCAATGCCAAGCTGGCCCTTTGAGCTTGAGGGGTAGGTATTTTATGGCATGGAGATCGTCTCCGCTGGCCATATGTATGTGTAGGATATAATCCTCAATCCAGAGTCCGGGGTCTGTTATTCGGTCATATGCCTCTATGTTTACGGGTTTGAATCCCACTGGAAATCCGTGGTCCAGTACCTCGTCGGTGAAACATAGTGGGTGTGCGGCGCCCCTGTATTTGGGTGTGCCGTTGTCTTCAAATACTCGGCGGGTTATATTGCTTCCTGGAGTCTTCTTTTTTGGCCCATAGACAGACCTGCCTGGGTCATCCTTTTTCCGAGGATCTTTAAGCTGGTCGTGTGCCGGCTTGTGTGCGGCGCCCTTTGTTGCTCTTGGCCTGTCATCTGGTCATCTATCCGGCCAGGCGGCTTCTTTCTTTTTGGACTGCGGGGGCTCTAAGGCCTCGTCGTCAAATTCGGGCAATAGCTTGCGCTTCGGGTAGCTCTTTGTTTGGTGACTAGCGTCATATTTATCTGCGATGTTGAGTACTTTGCTCCATCTCATTCTTAGTGCATCCTCTGCTGTTTTGAGCTTCCGCTTTTGCTTCTTCAAACTTCTTGTAGTGGCGACGAGCCTTTTGTGAAGGTTCGTATGCTCTGGTGATGTGAGATCGTCTTCGCCGGGGATGGGTTGCTCGTCCAGTTCATCATGTTCGGATGGCTGCTTGGTGACGTGTGCGTCGTCCACTGCTTCGCCCTGCTCTAGGGCCGGGTCCGTATGGGGGCCGTTTTTATCGAGGCCGGTCTTCGGGCGGCGCTTGCGTCGCCGTTTTGGTTGTTTGTTGGGGGAGTTGTCCTTCAGCACGTCCCGTTTTTGCTCATTGTCGCTTCCTTTTGGTGTATCCACCATGTATACATCGTGAGTTGGGATGGCTTTCCAGTGCTCGGTAGGCGCTGGTTCTTGGTCGTCTCCGGTATCGTCGTCCATGCCGTCGATGTCTTCGGAGTCGTAGTCTAGCATGTCGGTTAGATCATCGACAGTGGCTACCAAGTGGGTGGTGGGTGGGCTTTGAATTTCTTCGTCGTCCGCATCCCAACCATCCTGGCCGCAGTCCGGCCAGGGTTCTCCTGATAATGAGAGATACCTTAGCGAACTCAGGATGTCACCAAAAGGTGATTGTTGAAAGATGTCCGAGGCAGTAAACTCCATGATCGGCGCCCAACCGGATTCGATTGGTGGGGTCGCGAGAGGTTCGGAGTCCGGCAAGGAGTCCGGCACCTCGGAGCTTCGAGCTTCATGAGGGACAATATCAGTGTTTGGCTCTATCGCCGTAGAGATTGCAGCCCCCGAGGCGGTGTCTAGCCGTCCATCCTCGATCTGCGCAGCCGGCTCTGAATTGAAGATCAGAGCGGGATCGAGTGCGGCCTCCAGGGTACTGTCCGGCTGCAGAGCTAAATCATGCCGGTCGTGACAGTGCGGCGCACTTGGCTGTGGCTCGAATCCATCGAAGATCAAGTCCCCGCGGATGTCAGCGGTGAAGTTCAAACTTCCAAATCTGACCTGACGGCCAGGGGCATAACTTTCGATCTGCTCTAGATGGCCAAGCGAATTGGCCCGCAGTGCAAATCCACCGAATACGAAGATCTGTCCGGGGAGGAGGGTCTCACCCTGGACTGCGTCGTTGATGATGATCTAAGAAGCCATCGAGCCTATCAACGACGACACAGAGGAACTCTCAATGAAAGCACCAAATCATACCTTGATATTCCATTGTTTTCTCTTTTGTCACATGCATTTTAAGAACTGAAGTAATGAAAGAATTATATAACATTGCATCATACCAACATGGTTACAAGACTTGTGTGAATAGGCAAGAAAGGTCCAACTAGCAAAAGCGATATACTATGAGTTTATAGCCACATGAAAAAGGAAATATGTATACATGTTTGCTATTTTGACGCATATATTTATCTTTATTTACTTATGCACTTTCAAATGATCCACCATATCTGCAATTCATCAAACTGGAAGACATATTGTTTAAGGCCTAATTTATAGGTTACTTGCACTGCTTATCTTTCTTTGTCAGCGCGCCTCTTTCCTCCAATAATATGCTGAAGCTACTCCTTGCAGCAAGGAAATGGTGGCTGAATCTTCACCAGTTACAAATGTATGTTGAAGCTACTCCTTACAGCAAGGAAATGGTGGATGAATCTTCACCAGTTACAAATGTATGGTGAAGCTACTCCATACAGCAAGGAAATGGTGGGTGAATGCCTTCTATCTTCAGATATTTCGTTCACGTCGGACATCGACGGCGACACGTGCAGAAATCTTCTAGTATCTCTTCTGCCTCCCCTTTTCCCTCTTCCATTTTGTTGTTTGGAAATCTTTGGTAGGCCTTTGATTCAAAAAGACTTTGGTTATTATTTGTACAATATATTCATAGGAATTTTGTTCTTCCATTTGTTTATTGGTACATGTGTGATGTTTTTCATGTTATGAACATATATTGGTTTGTGTGAAGTTCATGTACGACTACCCAAGGAGTTCAACAATCACTCACCATGAAAGAAGAAGAGGTTAGAAACGCCTAGGATGTTCAACTTCGCCGCGTCAGGCTGTCCAATTCCGCTCATGTGAACAAAGGGGAGCAGTTTCTTCTTAATTGTTGATTTTGCACTTGTATGGTGCATTTTGTGTCAGCTTTTAGGTGAATTCATTGCTTCTCTTACATTGTGTTCAACAGGGTACAAAAAGTCTACATACAAACTGTTTGTGTATGTCTGTAAGAGCTGCTGTTGTGCTAGCGCCATGAGAAAATGGAGCTTTTTCTGAGTTGGTTTTCCTGTAATACATGTCAAGACTTCGGTATGAACAAAAGGAGCTTTTTTCATAGTGAACAAGTGGTCTTTTGGGTGTAATTTTGTTGTTGCTCTAATCGACATGTATGAAAATTCGCAAGGATGTGCGTAATTTACCAGCTACTTTTTGAGATAAAACTAGTAGGTAACGAGTGGTAAAAAGAACACATAGTTTTCAAAAAAAATCAACGTTGGGGTAGAGGGACACATGTTGGAAAATTTCTCCTCGCCTCTACAGTGTGCTTCTCTAGCACCACGTGCCCAGGGATGTAAATTCTCAAGCACTATGTGCCTAGGGTTGTCTTTGTGTGCTCCTGTTCCGGTGTGCGTTGTAGAAATGAGGAAGTTCAGCCTTATCCTTGTGAAAGGTTCAGTGTGTGCCCTAGTTGTAGGAATTCGCAAATTTCAAAAAGGATATATTTCAGTTGTGTGTTCCGTGTGTGTGGAGTGTACTAAAAATGTTCTACGGGGGATAAGTTCATAGTTTCTCTCGCTGATAGTTCAAAAAAATCGCTTTCAAAAAACAAAACACATTGGGTGTCTAAGAAAAGAGAGTTGAACACGTGAAAAATATCAGCTGACAAGTGAACCTTGTGAATACATGGTTTAAAAAACATGTTCCATTGTAAAACATCATGTAAATAAAGTGAATAGTAAAAAAAGAGAAAGGGCAAAAATTGAACACTTGTTTAAAAAAAGAGAAGTTCAAATTAAAATAGCGTAGAAGTTCTTTGTTAATTATAAAACTGGAATTTCACATTTAATAAAAATAAACCAAGACTTTCAAATAAAAAAAGCAGATCGGTTCAAAAGTTATACACAAAATGGTATTTTTCCATTTCAACAAAAAAAATTAAAGGTTCAAATTTAAATAACGGAGAAGTTCAATATTTATTACAATATCAAGAAGGTCAAACTGAAAAAACCGAGCTGTTCAAAAAGTTTATAAAAACATATTTTCCTTCTTTTAAAAATAAGACCCAGAAGTTCAACTTTAAATAATTCAGTAGTTCGATATTTATTACATAATTAGGACTTTTCCAGTTACTAATGAATAACACCAAGAAGTCCAAAATTAAAAAAAATGAAGTTGTTTAATGTTCATATAAACTCAGATTTTCCCAAATGTTAAAGATTAAAACCCAGAAGTTCAATTTCAAAAAATGGAGTAGTTCAATGTATATAAAAAACTCAGGTTTTCGAGTTACTAAAGAATAAAACCAAGAAGTTTAATTGGAAAAAGCGGAGTAGTTTGATATTGATTTGAAAAATTGGATTTTTCTAGTTACTAAAAAATAAAACCAATAAGTTTAATTTGAAATAACCAAGAAGTTGGATGTTTCTAAAAAACTCTCCAATTTCACATTTCAAAAAAAACACAATGAAGTCCAAATAAAAAAGTAGAGCGGTTCAATGTCTATACAAAATTCAGATATTTCGCGTAACCGAGAGAAGTTTGGATTGATAACTGCCAGAAATTCACGTACTAAACGGTGTGCATTTTATATTAAAAATAATAATGAAAAAGCAAAGGCTAAAAATTTTTGTTGCTAGAAATTCAAGTGCTCGGCTCAAGAAAGTTCAAAAAAATTTGTGAGAGAAGTTCACCTTGTATTTCTATGTTCAAAAAGACAATAAAGAAAATGATTTTGCCATTTTAAAGTAATTCTCTCAATCCATAAAGAAGTTGAGTTATTATTTGATAGCAATTTGATTTTGAAAAGAAATAATAAATTCAAATTATAAAAATGGAATAAGTTCATGTACTACATGGTATGTGTTTAATATGAGAAAAATAAATTAAAAGGCAAGGTCCAATTTTTTTGTCGTTATATATAAGTTCAAGTACTCGGTCGGAAAAACTTCAAAAAAAATTGTGAGAGTGGTTTGTATAAAAAATATCATTTCTGTAACACTGACGAATGGATGTGAAAATTTCAAACAAAAATACGTCATAGAAGTTCAACATGAAAACAGCAGGAACTTCAACTACTACCGTGAATGAATTTCAGATAAAAAACTTTTAAAATTGCCGCGAGTATGAGAAAATGATCAACACGGGAAAGTTTCGTGTATACAATAGCTTTCCATCGGCATATCACTTGCTCAATTTCGGTGAGTGGATGGAGAGCTACGGGTAAAAAAAGCATGTGAAAAATAGAGTGAAGTTCAAGTATACATGACGAGAAGTTCAAGTTCTTCACGCGGTGCATTTTCGAAGAATGTGTTTCGTGATAAAGGCAGAACGCATGATCTTGATTTTTTTCAAAATTACTTGAAAACGGCTACGAATCAGAGAAAACCATCAACATGAAAATGTTTTGCATTTTCCATAGCTTTTCAACAATATATTATTTGCATCATTCCGATAAATTCTATAGAAATTACGGCTAAAAACGTTTTTATCCATTTTCAAAATTGCTTTAAAACCGTATGGAATTGGGAGAAACAATATATACCAAAAAGGTTCGCATTTGTTCAAGATTTCCAACGCCATATCATTTGCTATATTCGGACGTACGATTAATAAATTAGCTCGAAAATACGAATTTGGTGGAACTTGTACCGTTCTCTAAATTACTTCTAAACGGTTCAAAATTGGAAAAATGTTCAACATGAAAAAGTAGCGCATTTTCATAAGCTTTCCAACGCCATATCATTTGCCTCAATTGGAATAGTTATTTAAAAATGACGTCAAAAATACGAACTCGGCTGTTCGGTTTGTGAAATTTTACGATTTTCCAAATTACTCTTTAACCATAGGGAATTAGAGAAATCTATCAACATGTGAAAGGAGTGGTTTTGCTGCAGCTTTCCAACAACATATTATTTGCCTCATTCCGATAAACGGTTTATAAATGCGATAAAAAATACGATTCACATTTTTTGTATGAAGAAAAAATAGTTTTCAAAACTGCTCTTAAACCGCTTACATTTTGTCGAAAACTCAACTTGGGTCGTGGTACTGGTGTCCATAGCTTTCCAACGGTATGTCGCAAGTCCCATTTGGGAAACGTGTCAGGACCCCGACTCAATGCCACATCGATCTAGCATGTAACACCCCATATCACTTTGCGGCCTCACGCACGGTATTCCCACGGGTGTCGCCTTACCTTTGCCCGGGACCGTTTGCGCCTTTTGGCACACGTATATGACAGTGTCGCTAGCATCCATATGATAAGGAGCCCGGGCTGACATGGCTAGTCGTAAACCCAAAGTGGCACAGACTTACAGGGACAGGCATCCATGACCCAGCATCGAACGTGTCGGTCATCAGCCAGTGAATCCAGGCTGTAGCACTGGGCTAGCAGGACTCTGGTGAACCGGGCTGTAGCAGGCAAACAGGACTCCGGTATTCATCGCGTGACATTTCCCCGAAGGGACAGACACAGGAACAAAGAAGGACACATGCCGGCCAGCCTAAGTGTTCCGGAGCAGTAGCAAGCTACCATGGCTCGGTGGAAACACTAGGAGACATTTCCCCGTAAGAGAGGCTACTAAAGATAAACAACTAGATGGTCAGATCCCACACATACCAAGCATTTCAATAACATACACACAATATGCTCGATATGTGCAAATACAACATGGCATCACAACATGACTCTACGACTCAAGTATTTTATTCATTAGGCTCCGAGGAGCGAGACATTACAAACATGGTCTCATGACCCAACACTCAGAGCATACAAGTCAAAGCACAAGCGGAAGCTATCATGTCTGGGTACAGACATCTATAACTGAAAAAGGCTGAGAAGCCTGACTATCTACCAGATCCTGCCGGGGCACAAGATCGTAGCTGAGGTAACAAGCTAAACATCGAAGTCCACGCGAAACTACTAGTGAGACCGAAGTCTCTCTGCAAAAACATAAAATAGGCAAACGTGAGTACAAATGTACTCAGCAAGACTTACATCAGAACTAACTACATATGCATCATTATCAACAAAGGGGATGGTGGAGTTAGACTGCAGCAAGCCAGCTTTGACTCGGTGGCTATCCTGAACTACGACTACAAGTAACTCTTTTGAGGTGGCGCACACGAGTCCACATATTCACCATATCAATACACCACTATGGATCCGCTCCCGTCTCCCTACGAGAACGCCATCCATAGCACTCACGCTTATCTTGCGTATTTTAGAGTATCCACTTTCACTTGTCTATGAACTGATATAAGCAACCCAGAAGTCCTTTTCCGCGGACACGGCTATTCGAATAGATGATGTTAACCCTGCAGGGGTGTACTTCTTCATACATGTTTCCACCACTTAGCGTCTGCACATGACATGTGCTCGGCAGACTTCAAGCAAAAGCCGACGTGGGTGTAGACCACGACCTACCTAAACACTCAAGTCTCTAGTCCAGGTTTATCGCCTATTCGGGTTCCATCCATGAGGAGATCCGGCCGGAGTTTCGCTCACAGCCCCAAACGATGTGAACAGGGTTCCCGAGATACCAAACGGGCATCTGGTACACCGTGCCACGTACCTACCGCATCACAGCCCACCCCTACGGTCAGCGCTGTCCACGGCCTCCAGTAAGCTACAAACACCAGAAACTACTTGCAACTCCTGGACAGAGGACTAGGGTGAATAAGAAGTCGAGCGGGGTCATATTTCAGGGCCCAATGTATGGTAGTAGCTGAGTCATGGATCACAAACACAGAACTCAGTTCCTAAGGACGGCTTCAATGAGACAACCCACCATGTACTCCTACATGGCCTCTCACCGACACCTTTTACCAAATCGTGTTCACACACTTAGCTCACACACAGTAGGACATGTTCACACACCTCTGATTCATCCCCGATGAATCAGACCTGACTCAACTCTAAGCAGTAGCAGGCATGACAAACAAACATGAATGAGTAGGCACAACAGGGCTCAAATAACTCATACTCATGCTAGTGGGTTTCATCTATTTACTGTGGCAATGACAGGTCATGCAAAGGATAAAGGGGTTCAGTTACCGCAGCAAGTAACAAATATGTCGTTGTTGTCCTAATGCAGTAAAAGAGAGCAGGAGCGAGAGAGTGGGATTTTATCGGAATGAACAAGGGGGTTTTGCTTGCCTGGCACTTCTGAAGATAACATTGAGTCTTCATCAGTGTCAACGATCACATCATCGGTATCACGTCTATCAAGAGGGGACAGATACCGGCAACACAGAAGGGAACACAATCAATGCAATGCACAATATGATGCATGATCATGACATGGCAAAATGAATGTGTTTTGAGCTAATGCAACTAGCAACAGATTAAATGAAGTTGGTTTGAATACAAGATTCAAATTCAAACTCCATATGTGATTATTCAAATGTCATTCACTTCATTTGTCCTAAACAGTAGTGGTAAGTTGTTCTAACATGCATGAAAATGGTACATATGGATTCCTTGAATTTTTCTGATAATTTTTCATATATAAATTATTTAATTTGGAGTTACGGTTAATTTTCTATGATTTATTGAAGTTTTAGCTATTTTCTGAAAATATTAAATCATTTAAGATTTATTTAAATTCCAGAAAGGAATTATTGCGTCAGCATGACGTTGGCATGACGTCAGCAGGTCAACGGGCGCCGTCCAGGTCAAACTGACCTGTGGGTCCCATCCGTCAGTGACTAACCTAACTAATCTAATTTAGTTAGCGGCCTGGGGCCCATTGTCAGTGTCTACTAAACTAACTAATATTTAGTTAACACTAATCCTAGCCTAATTAACAGGCCGGCCCCACATGTCAGTGGGATTAGCTTAACTAAAATTAATTAAAACTAATCCTAATAGTTAAGAGGGCTAGGCCCCACCTGTCATTGACTCAGGAGAGTCAACCGGGGCCCACCCGTGGTCAAAGTCAAAGTCGGCTGCCGGCGTTTAGCCGCCGGCGAGCCCGACGCAGCGGCGAGAGTGGTTTTGGCCACTCCGGCGACCAAATGGGCCGCGGAGGGCATCTAGGAGGAGCTGGGGACGAGCCGAAGCTCTTGGTGGAGTCGGTTGCGCTCGGGGCGGCCGGAATCGGTGCCGGCGGCGACCTAGGCGGCCGCCGGAGCTCGGGCGAGCTCGGGCTCGACGCTGCGGTGCACTAGAGGGGAAACGGAAGGGCGCTGCAGGCTCCTGGGAGGGCGGCGAACTTGGTAGCATGCTCGGGCGCCAGCTGGGGTGGCCCTGGCCACGGCGGCGCCATGGCCGGCGGCTGGGAGTTTCCGGTGAGGTGGAAACGGCGGCTACGGAGACCGAACAAACACGGGGCTAGGGGGAGAGGAAGAGGAGTTCACCGTGGAGAGGGAGAGGTGGTCAACGGGCTCGGGGGCGTCCTGTCGGCGGCGAATTCGGCGACAGTGATCGGCGGGTCCGAGGAGGGGAAGAACGTCGGGGCGGCGCTTCGGGGCTTCTCCGGTCGCGTGTGACGGCGGGGAGGGCGAGGGCGGCACGGCGGAGCTCGTGGACTGCTCGAGGGGACGAGGGGGAGGCGATGGCCGGGGTGGTGTTCGTCGGCGGCGGCGATAGTGCTCGGGTTCGGGAGAGAGAGGGAGAGAGACGAGCTCGGGGAGAGAGTGAGATCCAGGGAGAGGAGGGGAAAGCGAGAGGGAGCGTGGGGCGGCGTCGTGGGGTCGCTAGGAGGGCCGCGAAGCAGGAGGTGGCGTCGGGGCTCTCGGGCGCGCGCCACGCCTCGCCTCTGCCTACTGGCAGAGGAAGACGACGAGCGGCGAGGGGGTTTGCGGTGGTGGGCTGGGCCACCAGCTGGGCCAGCGATGGGGGGGGGCAAAGCTGGGCCGGTTCGTGGCGCCAGGTAAGCTGGGCTTCTCTCTCTCTCTCTCTTTTTTATTTACTGTTTTCTATTTTTGTTCTGTTTTATTTAATTGGCACTGAATTTTAATTCAAACAGAATTTGAAAACAGTGCCTAAACTTCCCTGGATATTTTTAAGTCACCTAATGGACTTCTCCACACATAATAAAAATATCTCAGGTCATTTGAAAATATATTCATTATATATTATGAATATAACTCCAAATTCAAATAAAATATTGATTTAAAATCAGAGCCCAATAATTCCTTAGAAATGTCCCAAAATTTCGGTTTGATTTATAACTCTTGCCAAAATTGTCAGAGCTATTTCTAGGGCATTTTGGATTTACTGATTGCAATTTTAGGGTTTCTTGCCCCTCTCTTATTTAAGTTTTGAGGCTTCTGAATTCCTCAGTTCAAATTTTCAGAATTTAAACATGATGCACACATGAGCTAGCCTAGAGCACTACCAGCAACTAGGGATGTGACAACTCACCCCCACTAAACAAGAATCTCGTCTCGAGATTCAAGCGTAGGGTAAGATGAAGGGGAAACGCAAACTAGTATAATCTTCATGATCCAGGGTGCACTTCAAATGAACGTTGATTCGATCACCATCATTGTCTTGAAGTCTTGCCTTGAAAAAAAAATCCTGTCAACATGACATGGAGGAAAGAAGGAGAATCTAGCAGGGTCGATCTTCTCGAAGATCGAACAACTCACGGAGCGAGACATAGGACCATCTCTCGGGTTGAGACACGAGATACACATCAAGAGGGGTGGAAAGAGATGGATGACGAAGGTTCACTAGGTAGACCACAATTTCACGCTTAAGAAGGTGGTAAACGATTGTCAACGTAGCGAGGAGTTGAGTTGCCATGATACCATAACGATACACCTTAGGGAAGGTGACTCGTAGAGATATCCCCTTAAGTGGCAAAAAGAATTACTTTTGATTCAGAGATCATTGAAACTCTTTAAACCAGCCTAAGACAATTCTCGAGCGATCGTTTGGAGGGGGTCGGTAGAATGGCAAACTCAAACTTGGATGATGTGGATTACCTTGTTGAAGACAATGTAATGAATGAATTTGCTTACCACCGGAAATGGAAGAGACCCATGGTAGAATGGCACATTGGTGGTGCAAGCTGGGAACAAAATGCAATGCTGGGAATGATTCTGGTAACTGGGAAAGAACCCAACAATAAAGAGTGAATTCACTGTTTGAAAAGATCATAGCATTTCCGAGGAAACTGAGAGCAAACCGAGTTAGTGTCGATGATAACACGTAGTGCTTGTGCGTGCTCTCAAGAACTTGAGCATTCCCATAATCATCAAGGTTTTACCAACATCCGTGTCAAGGATCCTGGCAACACAACTTACTACCATGATGAATGGTGATGGAGGATGCAGATGCAAAGGAAGATAACACTTCTCAGATTACACCTTAGCGAAGCCAAGGAACAAAATCTGGATGATCGACCGAGAGACATTTAGCACTCCGCTTCTAATGTTCTCCTTGATGTGCCAGTGTAACCCATTCATAGAAATGATCTGGTATCTAGAACATCAAGTAAAAGGTCGGACTTCGGGAGCAATAGAATCCATAAGGAACAGTTACGGAGGTAAATCCTACGAAATCCTTATGGGGAGGTGGCCAACTTCTTCAATCAAGATACTACAATAATAGGTCTTTCGGCTGGGTGGTGCTGGCCACGACATCCACTTTACCAGTTATCGAGGAACCAATATTATAGTTCTTGGGAAATGTTCCAAACCATCATATCTGCCTGAGATTCAGATCTGGTTGGTGTCAGGATATTCCAGACTCATCGAGTCTAGGAGGAAAATGAAAGTTTGCAACACAATTCGACGAGATAACGTTGCGAGATTCTTGGGGAATGAACTACGATAGCAAGCTCCAAAATATGAGCTGGTTCTGCTACGCACGTGTGAACATGTTGTCTCAGACAAACATGATCACATGGTAGTCTTACAATAAAAACACTACCGAGTTCTGGTTGGGAACCATCACCGTGGATAACGAAGTCCTTGCATAAGTCATATGATTAGCTCTTATGAAGGAACTTCTTCTCCTTGAACAAATCCATCAGTGGCTTGGTGTGCTCGGGACACATATGGGATGAAGGTTGCAAGTCTCCAGACCACAGAATACTTCGCACGTGTGCATGACTGATTTGGGATGATTCCAAGGAAACAAAACAATCTTCCTCAAATTCACGGCGGCAACTTGCATCTTATGCACATGAATTTGGGAAAGTCACTACTTTCATTCAAACATATGCTTCATGAACGAAACACGAAGAAATGCTTACACAAGTTTCCAACACTAGGTTGATGTTCAACATGATTCATGGGGGGAGACAAAATGCTACTGATGGGCTCAACAGCAACTCATCGGAATTTCCGTATCACTGGACTTCCACCATCATGTGAACACGGTGATAGCATTGGTCAGACCAAAGATGTAATGGTGTATGCTCGAGGGATCAACCACGAATAAGACAACATTACGAGCATCGTTGGTACTGATTTGATTTGACGATAGCCCACACTCAAATCAAAGGATTGATAAGACAATAGGTCCAGCATCTGATCACAAGGACCAATCGATGAAGATATCATCTTTCTTCAACACACACACAAGGCATCCCTTATAATGAACTATATCGGACAAGCTTCTATCTTCCAACTCTCCAAGTTGATGCATAGCTTAACCAACTAGCTCAGGGATATCTAACACCGATTATTGGAGAGAAGGTGGTTCACAAGAAACCAACTTGATCACGAGCTTAACACAGCGGTCAGGTGACAACCTGGTAATACTTCCGAGAAGATCTTCGAAAAAATCACAAACCACCGATATGTTACTAAGCTCGAGAACAATCTTGCTTTTCAGGGCAAGATGATATGATCAAATGAGCGAGGACTTAACAAATCCTATCCCATCAATCGAGGAGTGCACCAGGAAAATGGACTAGGTAGCACAATCAACCTTAGGGTGATGATTCAATAGTCAACTCGCTAAGGATGACGTTATTGTCCATTTAACTACCAAGCAACGGAGTTGCTAGGAGTATTGATTTCACACATCATGGTTCACTTGTCGGCATTCCGGTTACAATAACACAGGAACCGAGGAATTGAACAGTGATGGCAAGAAGTATCACTGTACCAAGAGTTCATGGGATGGTGTGCAATTCCTATAACAATCCCGATATAAAGATGGTAATACTCCAAGGTAGAACAGAGCAAAAGCTGGATTAGCAATTTGATCTGCGGAGCACAACTTCTTTGACCCAATCCTGGATATGGAAGAGGTACTGGAGTTTGTTTCTCCTAGTCATTCAGGACAGAATGGCTTGACGGACCATAAGGGTAATAGGCATCGATAAACGAAGGTATGCATACCCTTGACTATCAATTGATAGACGAAGGTTAGTAGACAACTAAAGAGGGACAACTCAAAGGAACATATAATTTTCTGAGTTGTGGATGCATGGTTTAGCATGTTGAACCAAGTTCAACATGTTTCTTCCGGATAACCCATGCAGAAAGGTAGAACTGGCAGAGTCACAATGTAGAATCGAGAACCCATCGAGAGCACTCTGATTGTGATCTTTCGATCAGCGAGGAACATCTACCATAGGCGGTTCATAGTATTTGGAAGAAAGGAATACCACGAACATCGAGGACTAATGCAAAGGTTACTAATAACCTAAAGGAACTAGCAAACACTATCAACATGAGGTAAGTAGAGTGAATCTCGGGTTCAAAGCCCAAGGAGTAGAATACCTACTACTAAGTGGCATCACCGGATGCTTTCGAGAATGATGGCCAGAATCATCACACTGGGAACACAAATCATGGCTAAATTACTAGATGATCCCCTGAGACACCTAGGGTCATAATAATTATTCCAACATAAGGGTCGAGGCAGTAGAATACCTCAACTCAACAATTAGTGTGATTGAGCTGGCATAAAGGAGCATCGAAACCAGAGGGAAAGGATTTTGCAAATGCATCAGACTATTTAGAAACCTGGGATGACTCGGATAGCATAACGGCTGTAAATGCTCAGAAAAGATTTGAGACATTCACAAAAATGGTGGCATAACCACTCAGGAGCACAATATCAAGGTTTCGAGATCAACAATTAACATACGGAAGTAGTACGAACTGAACTGAGACTTAGATCCAACAATCTTATAAATCTACGAATTAGTAACGCGTGATCCTGATAGAAAGAAGAGATAGCCCAGTTCTTAATCCCCGTAGAATAGAAGATGATGACTCAGATCAGAAGGCATAAGGTATAAGGAGTAAAAAGAGCCTTATGTTCCATCCCACAATCAATTCCCTTATATAACTAAAGAATTTCTAGACTCAACTTCGACCAGTTTGGCTTGGTAATCCTACAGGCAGTCAAGCTCTGATACCAACGCTGTCAGGACCCCGACTCAATGCCACATCGATCTAGCATGTAACACCCCATATCACTTTGCGGCCTCACGCACGGTATTCCCACGGGTGTCGCCTTACCTTTGCCCGGGACCGTTTGCGCCTTTTGGCACACGTATATGACAGTGTCGCTAGCATCCATATGATAAGGAGCCCGGGCTGACATGGCTAGTCGTAAACCCAAAGTGGCACAGACTTACTGGGACAGGCATCCATGACCCAGCATCGAACGTGTCGGTCATCAGCGAGTGAATCCAGGCTGTAGCACTGGGCTAGCAGGACTCCGGTGAACCGGGCTGTAGCAGGCAAACAGGACTCCGGTATTCATCGCGTGACATTTCCCCGAAGGGACAGACACAGGAACGAAGAAGGACACATGCCGGCCAGCCTAAGTGTTCCGGAGCAGTAGCAAGCTACCATGGCTCGGTGGAAACACTAGGAGACATTTCCCCGTAAGAGAGGCTACTAAAGATAAACAACTAGATGGTCAGATCCCACACATACCAAGCATTTCAATAACATACACACAATATGCTCGATATGTGCAAATACAACATGGCATCACAACATGACTCTACGACTCAAGTATTTTATTCATTAGGCTCCGAGGAGCGAGACATTACAAACATGGTCTCATGACCCAACACTCAGAGCATACAAGTCAAAGCACAAGCGGAAGCTATCATGTCTGGGTACAGACATCTATAACTGAAAAAGGCTGAGAAGCCTCACTATCTACCAGATCCTGCCGGGGCACAAGATCGTAGCTAAGGTAACAAGCTAAACGTCGAAGTCCACGCGAAACTACTAGTGAGACCGAAGTCTCTCTGCAAAAACATAAAATAGGCAAACGTGAGTACAAATGTACTCAGCAAGACTTACATCAGAACTAACTACATATGCATCATTATCAACAAAGGGGATGGTGGAGTTAGACTGCAGCAAGCCAGCTTTGACTCGGTGGCTATCCTGAACTACGACTGCAAGTAACTCTTTTGAGGTGGCGCACACGAGTCCACATATTCACCATATCAATACACCACTATGGATCCGCTCCCGTCTCCCTACGAGAACGCCATCCATAGCACTCACGCTTATCTTGCGTATTTTAGAGTATCCACTTTCACTTGTCTATGAACTGATATAAGCAACCTAGAAGTTCTTTTCCGCGGACACGGCTATTCGAATAGATGATGTTAACCCTGCAGGGGTGTACTTCTCCATACATGTTTCCACCACTTAGCGTCTGCACACGACATGTGCTCGGCAGACTTCAAGCGAAAGCCGACGTGGGTGTAGACCACGACCTACCTAAACACTCAAGTCTCTAGTCCAGGTTTATCGCCTATTCGGGTTCCATCCATGAGGAGATCCGGCCGGAGTTTCGCTCAGAGCCCCAAACGATGTGAACAGGGTTCCCGAGATACCAAAGGGGCATCCGGTACACCGTGCCACGTACCTACCGCATCACAGCCCACCCCTACGGTCAGCGCTGTCCACGGCCTCCAGTAAGCTACAAACACCAGAAACTACTTGCAACTCCTGGACAGAGGACTAGGGTGAATAAGAAGTCGAGCGGGGTCATATTTCAGGGCCCAATGTATGGTAGTAGCTGAGTCATGGATCACAAACACAGAACTCAGTTCCTAAGGACGGCTTCAATGAGACAACCCACCATGTACTCCTACATGGCCTCTCACCGACACCTTTTACCAAATCGTGTTCACACACTTAGCTCACACACAGTAGGACATGTTCACACACCTCTGATTCATCCCCGATGAATCAGACCTGACTCAACTCTAAGCAGTAGCAGGCATGACAAACAAACATGAATGAGTAGGCACAATAGGGCTCAAACAACTCCTACTCATGCTAGTGGGTTTCATCTATTTACTGTGGCAATGACAGGTCATGCAAAGGATAAAGGGGTTCAGTTACCGCAGCAAGTAACAAATATGTCGTTGTTGTCCTAATGCAGTAAAAGAGAGCAGGAGCGAGAGAGTGGGATTTTATCGGAATGAACAAGGGGGTTTTGCTTGCCTGGCACTTCTGAAGATAACATTGAGTCTTCATCAGTGTCAACGATCACATCATCGGTATCACGTCTATCGAGAGGGGACAGATACCGGCAACACAGAAGGGAACACAATCAATGCAATGCACAATATGATGCATGATCATGACATGGCAAAATGAATGTGTTTTGAGCTAATGCAACTAGCAACAGATTAAATGAAGTTGGTTTGAATACAAGATTCAAATTCAAACTCCATATGTGATTATTCAAATGTCATTCACTTCATTTGTCCTAAACAGTAGTGATAAGTTGTTCTAACATGCATGAAAATGGTACAGATGGATTCCTTGAATTTTTCTGATAATTTTTCATATATAAATTATTTAATTTGGAGTTACGGTTAATTTTCTATGATTTATTGAAGTTTTAGCTATTTTCTGAAAATATTAAATCATTTAAGATTTATTTAAATTCCAGAAAGGAATTATTGCGTCAGCATGACGTTGGCATGACGTCAGCAGGTCAACGGGCGCCGTCCAGGTCAAACTGACCTGTGGGTCCCATCCGTCAGTGACTAACCTAACTAATCTAATTTAGTTAGCGGCCTGGGGCCCATTGTCAGTGTCTACTAAACTAACTAATATTTAGTTAACACTAATCCTAGCCTAATTAACAGGCCGGCCCCACATGTCAGTGGGATTAGCTTAACTAAAATTAATTAAAACTAATCCTAATAGTTAACAGGGCTGGGCCCCACCTGTCATTGACTCAGGAGAGTCAACCGGGGCCCACCCGTGGTCAAAGTCAAAGTCGGCTGCCGGCGTTTAGCCGCCAGCGAGCCCGGCGCGGCGGCGAGAGTGGTTTTGGCCACTCCGGCGACCAAATGGGCCGCGGAGGGCATCTAGGAGGAGCTGGGGACGAGCCGAAGCTCTTGGTGGAGTCAGTTGCGCTCGGGGCGGCCAGAATCGGTGCCGGCGGCGACCTAGGCAGCCGCCAGAGCTCGGGCGAGCTCGGGCTCGACGCTGCGGTGCACTAGAGGGGAAACGGAAGGGCGCTGTAGGCTCCTGGGAGGGCGGCGAACTTGGTAGCATGCTCGGGCGCCAGCTGGGGTGGCCCTGGCCACGGCGGCGCCATGGCCGGCGGCGGGGAGTTTCCGGTGAGGTGGAAACGGCGGCTACGGAGACCGAACAAACACGGGGCTAGGGGGAGAGGAAGAGGAGTTCACCGTGGAGAGGGAGAGGTGGTCAGCGGGCTCGGGGGCGTCCTGTCGGCGGCGAATTCGGCGACAGCGATCGGCGGGTCCGAGGAGGGGAAGAACGTCGGGGCGGCGCTTCGGGGCTTCTCCGGTCGCGTGTGACGGCGGGGAGGGCGAGGGCGGCA
>NC_057801.1:45406227-45418596 GCF_018294505.1 Triticum aestivum | reverse complement strand
GGACTGCTCGAGGGGACGAGGGGGAGGCGATGGCCGGGGTGGTGTTCGTCGGCGGCGGCGATAGTGCTCGGGTTCGGGAGAGAGAGGGAGAGAGATGAGCTCGAGGAGAGAGTGAGATCCAGGGAGATGAGAGGAAAGCGAGAGGGAGCGTGGGGCGGCGTTGTGGGGTCGCTAGGAGGGCCGCGAAGCAGGAGGTGGCGTCGGGGCTCTCGGGCGCGCGCCACGCCTCGCCTCTGCCAACTGGCAGAGGAAGACGACGAGCGGCGAGGGGGTTTGCGGTGGTGGGCTGGGCCACCAGCTGGGCCAGCATTGGGGGGGGGCAAAGCTGGGCCGGTTCGTGGCGCCAGGTAAGCTGGGCTTCTCTCTCTCTCTCTCTCTTTTTATTTACTGTTTTCTATTTTTGTTCTGTTTTATTTAATTGGCACTGAATTTTAATTCAAACAGAATTTGAAAACAGTGCCTAAACTTCCCTGGATATTTTTAAGTCACCTAATGGACTTCTCCACACATAATAAAAATATCTCAGGTCATTTGAAAATATATTCATTATATATTATGAATATAACTCCAAATTCAAATAAAATATTGATTTAAAATCAGAGCCCAATAATTCCTTAGAAATGTCCCAAATTTTTGGTTTGATTTATAACTCTTGCCAAAATTGTCAGAGCTATTTCTAGGGCATTTTGGATTTACTGATTGCAATTTTAGGGTTTCTTGCCCCTCTCTTATTTAAGTTTTGAGGCTTCTGAATTCCTCAGTTCAAATTTTCAGAATTTAAACATGATGCACACATGAGCTAGCCTAGAGCACTACCAGCAACTAGGGATGTGACAAAACGTTGGCGGAAGTTCAACCTAACACAGGGGAAAGTTCTGGTCGAACAACTCAGGCAGTAAAATTACAAAAACGCAAGTTCATCACGACCCGTGAGCAAAATCCGCCAATGAGCGAGATTCCTATTTTCAACGGACATTTAGTTGCTAATAATTGTTTCTAGATTACACTTAGATCATATAGAACACGACTAACCAGAATAATTCGCGCGGGGAGACACGGTTGCGAAGATAGCCCGAAGGTCGGGTTCCTACAGAGGGGAGTTCAAGTGTGTAACTTGGGAAGTTCATGTTGTGATCAGAATAATATTCTGATCTCATGATCAGAATAGTGTTTGTGTTTGTGTGTGTGTGTGTGTGCGCGCGTGTGTGTACCGTATTACAAGCAAAAAAATAATCCCCTCCTAAGTCAAATTAACCACTCTCGTTGTGAGGCAAAAACTAATGCTGGACCAAGCGAGCCCACAGATGGAAAGCATCGATATCGCTGATAACCGCTTAAGTGGGTGTGAGAGGACAACCACCATCGCTTTGCATGTGGGCCAAACATATGTTGAATACCTAAAATGCACAACTTTGATGTGCCACATGCCTCAAAAACCGTATACCATGCACCCACAGAGAGCGAGGTTCATGAAGCGTACTACATATGATGGTCCCCTTCCCCCTCTTCGACGCATACTATATGCTCCTACCATAATACAGCCCAAAAAGAATCATCGTCGATGGTGAAATGAATTAACCTCTCCTGATGTAGGTCAAAGTGATGCATGCATCGATGATGGCCTCGTGGGCCCACACCTAGAAGCGTCACACGTGAGTGTCCTAACTAGGATAGCCACCGCCTGCATGCATGTGGCGCAAAGAGGTGTTGTGTGATATTTGAATAGCCAATTTCACAATTTTGATGTGGCACATGCCTTGGAAACCGAAAAGTCCCGACACTGACTGAGGTGTACTTGTTCACGGACGCGTACATATAGTATATATGCTAGTCCCCTCCAACCTTTTCGACACATACTGTATAACACCATAAGACAAACAAAAAAGATTCTACCTTGCTGGTCAAATTAACCTCACTGCCGAATGTTCGTCAAAGTGATGGACGACGACCACGCGGGCCCATAGAAAGTGTCATACACGAGTATCGAGTGTCGTGTAGGACAACCAGCGACTGCATGTGGCCAAAACATGTATGTATGAAAGGGTTGTGTAATGATTTACATTACGAATTCACGACTCTGATGTGGCACCGGCCTGCCTAACAAAACGGCCAACCCACACGGTGGCTCAGAACTCATAGTGTACTGCGAGCCACCCGCCACCCCTAGACGCACACACCCACACACACACCATGAATCCACCACAACTACGATGCATGTTAAATTAATTATCTCGCGGTGAACATATATATGTTACCAAAGGAGGGACGTTTTAATTTCAAATAAAATCAGAGATCATTAAGACGTTTTAGTACATTAATTGATTGATTTTCTATGGGTATAATGTGCAAAAATCAAATTCGAGCTACATGCACATGTGACAGTGCACCTAAATGGATTGCAAAAACACATGTGTCTCACTGGGTGCATGTTTACTCCTCGTGCAACAAATTTCAAACAATGAGAATCTTGATTTTAAATTCTAGTACATCCAAAACTTATTTGAAGTTCATGAAACTTATCATGTGGTCATAAGGACACCAATACAAAGTTGCATTGTATTTTTTTTGTCAAATTTGAGACCAGTTTTGATGAAATATTTATCTAATTACAAACAGGAGATTATTAATAATTGGGAACCAATATCCCAAACGGATTATTTATTCGAATCATGAGCGTTAGACCAACAATGGATACGTGACATGCTTCGGTTAAGCAATAAAGCAGCATCATTAATCATCCAAATAGAAAAACAATATACGTGCCGCCACACGAACCATGTGTCATGTGAGCAGGTGTGAGTTGACGGGACGCATGCGAGCAGTCCGCCACGCAGGGAGACCGGAAGGCGTGCGTGCAGATGTGTGAATTAACGGAGGCGTGTTCGCTGTGCAGTGTCATCGGGAGGCGTGCGAGTACCTGTTTGAAACGATGGTAGGCATGCCAGCACTCCGGTGCGTAGGCTCACCGGGAGGCGAGCCAGCGGTTTGACTGCCGCCCGCCTCTCTCCCACTACTCCATATTAATGGTGCGCCTGAGCGGATGCACCCCCCATCCTCGCCACACACACAATCCTCTCTCTCCGCTTGCATCCTCGACGCCGCTCTCAGTCATCAAAGCCGTTAGTGTATGAGGATGCCGCCGAAGCGCCCCATCGGAGGGAGTGGCGACGCTAGAGCTGCTAAAGCATCGGAGCATGGCGTGGAGATGGATACAGAGGTTGCCATCCCCGCTGATGAGTTATCGCTGCATCCTAGCATCGTCGAGCTTCCACAGCCGGAGGCGGAGTTCCACACTGAGTCTGGTGATGACTCGGGCGACGACTCCGACGACCACTTCGGCGACGACGGACAGCTGGTTAGTCATCTATACACATTTATGTGTCAAATAGATCCCATGGTTTCTCCGGTTACTCCTGCCTTTCCCTTTTTGGAATAGAAATCCTATGGTTATGTTGTCCCAATCCATGAAATCTGAGTAAGTTTCGTTAGATTCGTGTAGTGTATTTATTGTTTGAATGGTACAAGTGATAAGTGATTAGTTGTTTCATCTGTGAAAATGATTTTTGCTAGTAATCCGACTAGGGTTAGTGTTCGTGCTAATAATTCCTAGCCAGGACTTGACAATTGATTTTGGATGACCTACATATGTTTCTGCCATTATTTTCTTCAAGATTGGTCTGTACATACACGAGTGTGCTTAAAAATCGAACCATGATCTCTGGATATGTATAAACAAATAGCCATAAATTGTTAACCCTACTTCACGACATGTAATAGTTTATTTGATGCCAATTTTTGGCAACTACCAAATGTTTGCTAGAGATTAGTTTGTAACCATTAATTTGATGCCACATTTTTTTACTATTTGTATAGGTGTTGTCTGACGATGTGGACAGCGAGGATGAAGATGTCCAGAGGAGGTACAAGAGGCAAATCCTAAGGAAGCTTTATGCAGGAATGCATAACAGGCGTATTAGGACCCGGGATGGCGGCTATCGATGCCCATTTTGCAACCACAAGCTTCATGACGCGTATCAAAGTGTTCTGGTGCATGCAAGAGGACGTGTCGTTGGCTCCTTCAAGCGGAAGTATTCTCGCAGGGTGGCGCACGACGCGTATGCCGAGTACCTGGAGAAGCTTCAGGATTGTGCCAGCAAGTGAGATGACATGTGGAATCAAACTATGTACGCTTGAGCATGCTTAATGATGGTTGAACTATGCTTGTGTACGTGTACACTTATTATCTATGTATGAGTATGTTTAATCTATGTTTACTTATGTCTAACTGTGGGATATGGATGCAGTCAGTTCGGTTGATGGAATCTACCCCCGTCCTCATTATTGGTCCCCTTTTAATTTGTGTTAAATGTTGACCAAAGATTTAACTGATAAAATGTTAGTGCAGGTCAGCAAAAATTATATCATTGGATGCATATTTGAACATAGTGTTCAATGATATAATTTTTGGTGACATGCATAAACATTTCTTAGTTAAATATTTAGTCGAAATTTGGTACAAATTACAAAGGGGACAGTTAAACCAAGATGGAGGTAGTACGTCAATCACACACGGTTCCCAAAACTGGAACCGTGTGCAATGACTTTCGTTTTGCTTGTTGCGTCAATCACATACGGTTGGCTGTAGCAAACTGATGCCTTCAAAATTCTTTGTGGGACAGAAAACCCTCACCACCCAATTCAAAAAAGAAAAAAGAAAACCCTCGCCATCCCCACATCAAAAAACCCCTCACCCCTACCCGCCACCCCTGCCTTCGGTCCCCATTCACACCTGCACAAGCTCCTCCGTGTCTATGCATGGCACCACTTATCGTGGCGGCAACCACTTAGCTCGACGCCTGCCACCGCCGCCTGGCTGCCGGCAAACCCCGCCGCATTTCGCCACTTCCGCTTGCCGCCGCCTATCACCATCGAGTTTCTCAATGCTGTTCCCGGTCAACCCAGCTCCGCTCGATTGGGGAATCTTTCTCATGGATGCCAAGGTAACTAATTTAATGAGATATTATCTCATCTCTTGTCCAAGTTCATCTGCCTCCTTTAATCACCCAGTGGAAATCGCTGTCAATTAATTTTTATTCGAGCTGATTTGAGGGTTTTCTTTCATTCATAGAGTGTATAGTGCGCCAACACATCAGGACTTTGCGACCTCCGCCAGCGATTCCATCTCACCGTACCAGATGACTTGAGGATGTGTGCGGTATGTTCAATCTCACCCTAAATCGGTTCACATGGCCTACTTTCTTGAACATATTATAAATATTGCTACATTTGGATAAAAGGTGCCACATGCACCATATACGTCAAAGGGGATTTTTTTCCCCTCTTCTTTCTATATTAGGCAAATTAATGATGTATTGTTCTTTCAATTAGTCTCATATTTCCATGACATCATGTTTACCCTATCTGTTTAATTATAGATTTTTGTCCTTCGATTTCAACTATTATACAGTTCTTTCAATTTGGGCCCATATTACCATATTTTCTTTAACAATCCTACCATTTTCTGTAGTGCATCCCTTGCTATGCAACAGAATATGTAGTGCACAATCTTTCCCTTTACATAGATCAAGAGTGCATGGATGTCATACTGCACACAAACCATGGATTTACAATCGTTGCTACTGTAAGACTTGATGAACATGGTGACTCCTATTTTGGCACTGGCTTTTAGAAAGAAATTTCTAAGTTTTATGTACTGAAAGCTGGCACTAAAATTGCACTACACATAAAAGGGCTTGGACATGAGATATATGCTAACTTCCCCGAAAAAATCATCCGTCCAGACTTTGTTCGAAGTAAGTTTTCTTTTCAACTATCTGCATGCTGACTTACCCAGCAATGTCAAATGAATTGTGCAGTATTTAAGCAACCAATTGTT
This sequence comes from Triticum aestivum, assembly GCF_018294505.1. Lineage (NCBI taxonomy): Eukaryota > Viridiplantae > Streptophyta > Magnoliopsida > Poales > Poaceae > Triticum > Triticum aestivum. Next base: position 45,412,700 of record NC_057801.1, on the reverse strand, counting down.
ATTCCCTTTTCTTACTATATTCCTACCTAATAACTTCTAGTTACCAATACACTTTTCTATTGCCCTATTTTAACTAAATATTCTCTGTACTCCCATTCCTATTAGAATGCACCGCTAACAAGGAGACTCCGGAGGTGGAGAATGGGGCTGCCAACAAGCGGAGGTGGGGCATGCTAGAACCGCAAGCGACTCCAGCAGGCCTAGACTTCATCATCAGCCTCCCCGATGATATGTTGACAGTCATCATCTCCCTCCTCCCAATCAAATATGAGGCACGAACAACCGTCCTTTCCCAACAGTGGCGCCCCCTATGGAACTCTACCCCTCTTGACCTCATCGACACCCACGAGCTCTGCCATGGCTATCGCAAAAGCTTGGATGCATTCTCCAAGATCCTCGGCAGTCACCTTGGCCCAACCATAGACCTTAGAATGGGCAAGTTCCATTCCAACAGCAGGGACCGAGCCAAGCTTGACGACTGGTTCCGATCCCCCACCTAGATCAGCTCGAGGAGCTCACTTTTGATTCATGATGAGCAAATGCGCTCACTGCCAACGCCCGCGCTCTGCCTCACGCCCACGCTGCGTGTCGCCAAGTTCAGGAACTGCCATCCCCCCTAATGATACGCCCGCTCTTATTCTACCACGACTGAAGCACCTCGAGCTCGTTGTCGTCTGCCTCTCAAACGGTGACATGGAGTTCCTGCTCCATGGCTGTACTGCACTCGAGTACCTTCATCTTTAGGCGATCAATGGATTGAGTACATTCCACATCACCTTCATGACTCTCCGGACTATTTATGTGTGTTGCTGGTTCGGCAGGAAGACATCACAAGATGTGTACCACTATACCGTCATTGAGGACACACCTGCACTTGAGAGATTACTTGTACTTGATCCAGCAGGTCCAACAAGAATCAATGTCATTTCTGCGCCGTAATTGATAGTGTTGGGCTACTCGTCTGACAAATACTCAAAACTTGTTATTGGACCCACACCCGTTCAGTTACAATAGCCGCCTTCTATCTCTCCTTCTACAAATTAACGATATTTCTAATTTTGAAGATGTTTGTTCATCTGTCATTCAGTAAATGATTCTAACAAGCTTGACCCCAGAACTACGCACAGTGAAGGTCTTGGCACTAGAATCTATCGGCCCCAACCTGGAGCAAGTTGTCAGTTTCCTGAGATGCTTTCCGTGCTTGGAGAAGCTATATATCGAGGTGATGTTCCTTTCCTGTTACATTTTAACCATAAGGGAGTTCAATTTGTGACACCTTTTTCCAAGTTTACAATGACAATGTACTACGATTTCTGAAGGATTCTTTTGGAGGATTTCAGTACATACATGTCTCCTTTTCCAAGTTCACAATGACAATGCTTGATCCATATGGTTACAATCCATATGCATTTCTCCTTTGTATTCATCTGTACTAGTTTTCTTAGGGAACTTTTCATCCACTCCAACATCTTGTGAAGATCGAAGATGGCATGTTAATGCCCATGTTAATCATGTCAGATCGAAGATGGCATGTTAGTGCATTTAACAAATCTTGCAAACCAAATAGGCATGTAGTAGTGTTCAAAACTGCATCTAGGCACTAGCATGTTTTCTTCTTTTGCAGATAATATTAGGCCCAGTGGTGGATAATGTGATACAATATAACAATCACGTCGAATGCCTAGATTTGTATCTCTTGGGAATTACTTTGAACTCCTACCGAGGGACCTTACCGGAGATTATATTCGCCAGGTTCTTTGTTGTTAGAGCAAGGGTGCTGAACGTAATGAGGTTTGCCCTACATTTATTTCTCAAAAATGAATGGTTTGTTGATCAGCATCGGCGCCTGCGACGGAATGGAATAGGCTCCAAAACTGCTGAATTTCATTTTGAAACTTCAGATGATAGAGTAATCGGAAGTCATCGTGTCAACCCCATACATGACTTCTCAGTGGCTGACCCCTTTGCAAAAGTTGTGAGGTTTCTAAACCAGACTTAGAAGTGGTAATATTAGTTTGAACCTCTCTGATATCCATGTTCAGCGGATCAGCGCGAGCATTTGCAAATGATGAGCTGAATTTCATTTCTAATATCAGTTTGAACCTTATAATCTTCGAATTTGAGCCATATAACTCTGGAATTTGAACCTTGTAATATTTTGAGCTTTTATGGTACAATCGTTGAAATGGCATCGTATGAGACTCGTATATTGGTAGCATTATTTTGACCTTAATATGCAATGGCCTTAGATTTTACTAACCATTCTCGAATCTGTTTACCTTGTCGATCTCACATCAGACGATCTATATAGCTAACTCGACTGCGATCTTCGACATGATTGCACACAGTTGGTTTCTTCCACCGTGTGCCTTGTAGAGTGCAAAATTAATTATCGCACTCGAGTGTCCATCATCACCCTTCTGTTTAACTTTGACCTCATCACCCACGGATAAACTTATGACCAAAGTCATTCCACACACACTTCGTTTTTCCAAAGCTTTTTGCCAATAAACGCCCACGATTTATCCCTCTTCTAGCTGATGCGTGGCAAACCAAGCCGGTCGGACGCTTGCGCGATAAACTACACGGTAGCGCGGGAACAGGCTCACCGACGATACATTTGTCGCCTCTTCGAGCCCACGCATGGTCAAACGAAACGCGTGCGGTGCGGTGTTGTCAAGCGTGCATTGGAATCGTCCGCTGTGAACACCGTGAAAAGACGTGATCATTATAGGCTGGCTGGCCCCCATTTGTTACAGCGGCTATTTAATGTTGGAAATATGCCCTAGAGGCAATAATAAAATGGTTATTATTGTATTTCCTTGTTCATGATAATTGTCTATTATTCATGCTATAATTGTATAGACCGGAAACCGCCATACATGTGTGAATACATAGACCACAACATGTCCCTAGTGAGCCTCTAGTTGACTAGCTCGTTGATCAACAGATGGTCATGGTTTCCTGACCATGGACATTGGATGTCATTGATAACGGGATCACATCATTAGGAGAATGATGTGATGGACAAGACCCAATCCTAAGCCTAGCACAAGATCATGTAGTTTGTATGCTAAAGCTTTTCTAAATGTCAAGTATCTTTTCCTTAGACCATGAGATTGTGCAACTCCCGGACACCGTAGGAATGCTTTGGGTGTGCCAAACATCACAACGTAACTGGGTGGCTATAAAGGTGCACTACGGGTATCTCCGAAAGTGTCTGTTGGGTTGGCACGAATCGAGACTGGGATTTGTCACTCCGTGTGACGGAGAGGTATCTCTGGGCCCACTCGGTAGGACATCATCATAATGTGCACAATGTGATCAAGGAGTTGATCGCGGGATGATGTGTTATGGAACGAGTAAAGAGACTTGCCGGTAACGAGATTGAACAAGGTATCGGGATACCGACGATCGAATCTCGGGCAAGTACTATACCGCTAGACAAAGGGAATTGTATACGGGATTGATTGAATCCTTGACATCGTTGTTCATCCGATGAGATCATCGTGGAACGTGTGGGAGCCAACATGGGTATCCAGATCCCGCTGTTGGTTATTGGCCGGAGAGTTGTCTCGGTCATGTCTGCATGGTTCCTGAACCCATAGGGTCTACACACTTAAGGTTCGATGACGCTAGGATTATAGGGAATAGATATATGTGGTTACCGAATGTTGTTCGGAGTCCCGGATGAGATCCGGACGTCACGAGGAGTTCCAGAATGGTCCGGAGGTAAAGATTTATGTATGGGAAGTCCTGTTTTGGTCACTGGAAAGGTTTTGGGTGCTATCGGTAATGTACCGGGACCACCGGGAGGGTCCTGGGGGTCCACCAGGTGGAGCCACCGACCCCAGAGGGCTGCGTGGGCAAAGTGTGGGAGGGGACCAGCCCCAGGTGGGCTGGTGCGCCCCCCCCCCCCCCACCAAGGCCCAAGGCGCAGGGAGAGTGGGAGGGGGAAAACCCTAGGTCCAGATGGGCCTTAAGGCCCACCCTAGGGCGCCCCCCTCTCTTCCCCCCTTGGCCGCACCTTAGATGGGTTTTGGGGGCTGCCCCACCCCTAGGGAGGGAACCCTAGATGGGGGTGCAGCCCCTCCCCTTCCCCTATATATACTTGAGGTATTGGGGGCTGCAAAACACGCGAGATGAACTCTCCCAAGGCGCAGCCCTACCTCTCTCCCTCCTCGTCTCTTGCGGTGCTTGGCGAAGCCCTGCTGGAGTGCCACGCTCCTCCATCACCACCACGCTGTTGTGCTGCTGCTGGACGGAGTCTTCCCCAACCTCTCCCTCTCTCCTTGCTGGATCAAGGCACGGGAGACGTCACCGGGCTGCACGTGTGTTGAACGCGGAGGTGCTGTTCGTTCGGCACTAGGATCTTCGGTGATTTGGATCACGACGAGTACGACTCCCTCAACCCCGTTCTCTTGAACGCTTCCGCTCGCGATTTACAAGGGTATGTAGATGCACTCCTCTCTCTCGTTGCTAGTTTCTCCATAGATAGATCTTGGTGACTCGTAGGAAAATTTTGAATTTCTGCTATGTTCCCCAACAGTGGCATCATGAGCTAGGTCTATTGCATAGATTCTATGCACGAGTAGAAAACAAGTTGTTGTGGGCATTGATTTTATTCAATATGCTTACCGTTACTAGTCCTATCTTGTTTCAATGGTATTGTGGGATGAAGCGGCCCGGACCGACCTTACACGTACACTTACGTGAGACAGGTTCCACCGACTGACATACACTTATTGCATAAGGTGGCTAGCGGGTGCCAGTCTCTCCCACTTTAGTCGGATCGGATTCGATGAAAAGGGTCCTTACACTAGTGCAGAATCGGCCTTTAGTGCCGGTTCGTAACGGGCTTTAGTGCCGGTTCACCAACCGGCACTAAAGAGTGGGGACTATAGGTCCCTGGCCTTTAGTACCGGTTCATCACGAACCGGCGCTAAAGTGCCACCACGTGGCACGAGCCAGGCCCGTTTGCGTGGAGGGCATTAGTACCGGTTGGTAACACCAACCGGTACTAAATGTTTTGGTGTTTTTTTTTAATTTTTGCTTTAATTTTGTGTTTTCAATTTGGCTTTATTTTCCATTTAATTCTTTTTTGTTTGCTGGTATTTCACGATACTACAAATTGTACACGTTATGCATATATATTAAATAGATTTTCTCATACGTAGAACCGCATACATATATATATATATATATAATATATATATATATATATATATCATCGAATGTCTCACAGCCAACACCATTAACTATTCACACATATACACATGTATATACATATACAATTTCTACTACATGTTGCCTTGGTGCATTCGGAGCACGATGACAAGTGGTTCATGGGGGCGGTAGCGGATAATAGTATTCTCCTTTCAGATCTATGATCTGGTCGAGCAAAAATCCGGCTATTTCCTCTTGAAGTGCTTGTATGCGGTCCGATGGTAGGAGCTTATCCCGCACCGATCTGAACTGTTAAGAAGGAGATCAATATGCATGTGTGTTAGTTGTGTGACTAGATATCGATAATGGTGTGAATAGTGTTCTGAGAAAAACGTACCCAGTCTTGTCTATCAGATCTGCTCCTTTCGCACGTCATCATGCGAAGGTTCTCGCAAACGTAGTATGCACACAGATTATTCCCTTTCGCCTGCCTCAGGGCCTTTACGAGAATGGAATTGAATCAGATAATGATTAATCAAACATAATAATTAATTAATGATATTGAAACAAGAATTAAAAAGATGGTAGCTAGCTAGTACTACTTAATTACTTACCTTGGGTCGATGCCAAAACAATTTTTTTTCCATTCTCCTGGAGTCTGTCACACCCTAGCTAGTCATGCATTAGAGTGTTGCATCATGTTTATTCTTTCATCAGAAACCTGAAATGGGGATGACAGAACCCCCAGCCCCCTCTGAAACCAACTAGGGTTTACTAAAAACTTTTTCAATGAACCTGAAATGCCCTTCTAAAATGCCCATCATTTTTGTCCTGGTTCAGAACCCCTGACAAAAGTGATACACATTTTCCTAGGTCATCCTAGGGTCTTTGAATTAAATCATAGATATTTGAATTTGGGCATTTAAAATTATATAAAATATTCAGATGCCCAAATATCTCCAAACTAAAATGTTTCATGTTGGAAATAATCCAACTATGGACCAGGAGTAGTTTGGTGATTTTAGGAGTTGCCTAGGTATTTTTATTAATTCAACAAAGTTGCAGAAGTATTAAAAAAACAGAAAACGGGAAAAAATAGAAAAACTTACCTGGCGCCCAGCACCCGGCCCACCTGCCGGCCCAGCCCAGCGCCGCTCCAGCGAGCTGCTTGCCGGCCAGGCAGGCAGGCAGGTGCCCGACGGCGACCGCAGCGCGCGCCACGCACCTGCTCGCCGCCTCGCCGCTCCCCTCGCCCGGTGACGTCGTGGATCGCTCCCCCTCTCTTCCCCGAACCCCCCAGACACCCC